>NC_057717.1:100149172-100218670 GCF_004010195.1 Chiloscyllium plagiosum | reverse complement strand
CATCATTTCTCCCTCCAATTCTATTTTGATTCAGTCCCTACCCTCCCCTTCACTGTTTTGATCACACAGCACTGCCCTTTGATGTGAAGGGCAGTGTTTGTCACTGGCCACCCGGGTGTTTTCCTATCTTCCTGGTGGTGGAAATTGAATAAAGATTCGTGCACTTTGTCTTTCACTGTGTCTCACACCTGCACACACACACCATGGGTGCTGGGGATAAAATAAGCACTACCGCACTTAGGTGGTAGTGTGGGGGTTTAAAAAAAAAAGAAATAAAATGATTTTTCTAAGTGCTAAAATCTACTTTTGTCGAGGGTGGAATAAAAACATTGCTGAGGAACACGTCCTTCTTCCTGACGGAATGGATTATACTCACTGCTATGGAACACCCAATCTGACCCTCTGTTTTCGAAAGAACGCTCATATTTACAAAGTTCTTTTCAGACCACAGACTATTGAGCAGCAGTACGGGCAAATACAGAGTCATGATGTGGAGGAGCTGGTGTTGGACTGGAGTGGACAAAGTTAAAAATCACACAACACGAGGTTATAGTCCAACAGGTTTATACGGAAGCAGTAGCTTTCGGAGCGATGCTCCAAATACAGAGTGCAAGCTCCTCTTATTTATCCCTGGGCATGTACCATCACCAAGTCCACACTGTACAAGTATGACCTTTCTCACCTCAGTCAGATCAAGGACATTAAATTTCACCTCTCACCCTCTGATGTTAAAGCTGTCCCCAAAAAGGAGGTGGGGATATCAACTCAAATTTGAAGGTGCATTCCCTACGCAGCAACAACAACCACACCTTGTGGGTAGTAAGTGCTTTGGGAAAAGACTGAGGTCACGAAAGGTGCTATTTAAATGCAAGTCTCAATGTGTGTTACCCAGAAATATTTCTGCACTTTCTTTTATGCTTTAAATGGAGCAACAGCTTGATCTAAGTGAACACACAGGGGAGCATAGTTTGGTTGTTCTTTTACCACACACCATTATCCTGCCTGGTCGAGCAACGTTGTAAAGTGATAGCAACTCACGTCATGTCAAAGGTGGAGCCCTGGAAGGATGGTTTCTGCAGCACAAACACGGTGGCAGCAGTGTACGGGGGGCGAGGGTTGGATTCGTTCCAATACCGATCCTTTTCCATTAAGGGCAAATCCTGATACATGTCATCGACCGCCATCATTGACACCTGAATGCAACAGTCACAACTACAGTCAATGCAACCCTGCAAAAAAGGGACAGCCAACTCAACAAGAGTAACTCAGTCAAGGAGTGTTTAGGAGAGACTTTGGGAAGGGGGGAGGGGAAATGGAGGGGTGGGGGAAGAGGAGATACAGTCAAAAGTGATTTTGCTTCCCCCCCCCCCGCTCACCCATCATCACCCCTCCAGGCTTCTTGCCTCCTCCTCTGACTGTGAACCCATGCTGAAGTATAGCCCCATGGTAAACTCTCAGTACCTTACAAAACATGGTCATTCACAGTGCAAGATAGGGTGTTTGATTTTCAGTTCATGGGCTGTCATTTGACCAACCATTTATTGTCTATCAGGAATTAAATGTTAGTCTGGAGTCACATGTAGGCCAGGCTAGGTAAGGATTTCCTTCTCAATAAGACATTAGCAACCCAGACAGGTTTTGACATCACTGTCACCATCTCTTCATTTCTGTTAAATTTGATTTTCACCATCTGCTACAGTAGGATTTTAACCCCGGTCCCCAGTCTGGATCACAAGAGCAGTAGCGTGACCATCACACCATCTGGAGAGGACTTGGGGACACCCGTACCCACCAACCCCACCGTCCCGTGGCTGAACACTTCAACTCCCCCTCCCACTCCGTCAAGAACATGCAGGTCCTGGGCCTCCTCCACCGCCAAACCATTATCATCTGACGCCTGGGGGAGAAACGCCTCATATTCCACTTTGGGACCCTGCAACCACACGGGACCAATGTGGATTTTAACAGCCTCCTCATTTCCCCACCCCCCACATTATCACAGTCCCAAGCCTCCAACTCAGCACTGCCCTCCAGACCCGTCCATCACCCCCCCGACCTATCACCTTCTCCCTCACTTTCATCCACCTATCACTTTCCCAGCTACCTTCCCCCAACCCCACCCTCCTCCCATTTATCTCTCAGACCTGACTCACAAGCCTCATTCCTGATGAAGGGCTTATGCCAAAATATCAATTCTCCTGCTCCCTGGATGCTGCTTGACCTGCTGTGCTTTTCCAGCGCTACACTCTCAACCCCCGCCACACCATCTGTTAACCAGTCGGTTGACCTGTTGAAAGGTGGAGACTGCAGATGCTGGAGGTTAGAGTCAAAAGGTGCGGTGCTGGTAAAGCACAGCCGGTCAGGCAGCATCCGAGGAGTAGGAGACTCAATGTTTCAAGCAGGAATGTGGGGGGGGCCACAAGGGGACTGAGAGATAAATGGAAGGGGGTGTGGGCTGGAGGGAAGGTAGCTGGGAGTACATTGGTAGGTGAAGGTGGGGTGTGATGGTGATAGGTCAAAGTGAAGAGTAGAGGGATAGGTGGGAAGGAAGATGGACAAGTCATGAGGATGGTGCCGAGTTGGAGGTTGGATCTGGGCTAAGGTGGGAGGAGGGGAGATGAGGAAACTGGTGAAATCGACATTGATCCCATGTGGTTAGAGGGTCCCAAGGCAGAAGATGAGGCATTCTTCCTCCAGGTGGCTAAGATTTGGGGTGGAGGAGGCCCAGGACTTGCATGTCCTTGGTGGAGTGGGAGAGGGAGTTGAAGTGTTTGGCCATAAGATGGTGGGGTTGATTGATGAGTGTGTCTGAAACGTTCCACAAGTTGGACTGAGGTAGACTGAGAGAATCCAAAACAGAGTCTGTTGCCACCCTAGCTGACAATCCAGACTTGGAACCCTGCCTCATATAACTTCCCAGCCCAAACATACAAGTCCAATTTGAACCTGCCTGAGCTGGGCTTGGTATAAAGCGCAGATCAACCACAGAAACTCTCAACATGCGTAACTTGAAATACTAATAGAAACAGCTGACCACGGAAGCTCTGATATCTTGTTGAGGCCCATCATAAGTGAAAGCAGCTGAGGTACTACCCCCTCTGTCCCAGTGCCGCCCAAAGGTGCTCTATGTGCAATAGTCATTACCTGAAAGTTCCGATCGATCAAACGATTTGTTTCAAAGTCATCGTCATCTTCTCCAAAGGGATTTATTAGTTGTTCTGCTACCTGTAATCAGACACAGCAACGTCAGTCCTCCAGACAGTCCTTATCTTGGCCCACAGCTTGTAGCGTTCACTGAGTCAACCTCAAGAAGAGAAATGGGACACATTTGGAAAGGGTGCTGCGGTATTTAGTTTGTGTACTTTCACACAGTGGGTTCCTAAGTGGGCAAATCTGGATGAAAGTGCCAGATTCCGAAATCCCAAGGTATCAACATCACAACGAGCGAAAAGGGGCAGCCAAGTCCATCCTGGATTAACCATTAGGTGACACACATTGCTGTTGAGATGTGGGAAATCAATGACTTCTAAGGTTTCCCCCTCAATAACGAGAACTGGAGGTGTGGTACCTTTCTGAAGAAGGACCAGTGGATGACTTTGCTCTCTCTGATGTTAGTGAGAGACGAACCCCATCATACGTATCGTTGAAGAGATTCAAAGCCACAGCTGAGCAGTAATTGATTGTAAAGTGTGGATTGTGCCGGAGGGTCTGCTCCCAGTCTGTTGCTAAAATTTCCTATCAATTCGGCACTCAGTCGTGACCCCTTGTGGGAGCTGGTCAGAAATGAGTTCCACAACCAGGCTGAAGGAGAGAATGAAGAGAGTTGGCAGCGGGGAAACATTCTAGAGGTATCTGATGGTCTCAGTGCAAGCTGACGTTGATGGGGAATAGGAACTTGCCACAAACATGTAGCGCCTCATCAACAGGCAGCAACACAGTCAGAAACCGAGAACGCGGAAGGGGAGAAAGCAGAACCCTGGCTTGAGAACCAGACTCCTTCAGGACAAAACTTGTCCTCTCTGTGCAGAGGGCACCCAGATTGTGAAGCCAACCGGGCATATCCTTGTTTCGAGACAAGGATGATGCAGGACAGCAGGAAAGAATGACTGAGTGTCTCAGTTTTGAGATCCTGGGAGAAAATGTTTTAAGACGAGAGGACAGTGTGGTGAGTGACGAGGTGAAGAGATATGTCAGAGTCGACCATTCAGTCCCTTGTGTGAGCCTGTTTCTCCATTCTAAATCATGGCTGCTCTTTTAACACAACACCAATTTCTCCACACTATCCCCAAACTCCGTTGTTGTCTTTAATATCTAGAAATCTATCAATCTCTGGCTTGACTGAACCTCCAGGGTAGGGCAAAGAATTACCAACCTCTGGGAGAAGAAATATCTCCACATCTCCATCATGAATGGCCCACCCCTTATTCCAAGAGAGTGCCCCAGTCTGGGAAAATAGCCTTTCTGCATTTACTGCTGAAAATGTGTTGCTGGAAAAGCGCAGCAGGTCAGGCAGCATCCAAGGAACGGGAGAATCGACGTTTCAGGCATAAGCCCTTCTTCAGGAATCGGGCTTATGCCCGAAACGTCGATTCTCCTGCTCCTTGGATGCTGCCTGACCTGCTGCGCTTTTCCAGCAACACATTTTCAGCTCTGATCTCCAGCATCTGCAGTCCTCACTTTCTCCTTTCTGCATTTACTGTCAAGCCCCCTAAGAACCCTGTATATTTCAATAAGGTCTCCTCTTAATTTTAATGAGTACGGGCCCAATCTCTCCTCACAAAACAAAATCCCTCTATACCCAGGATCAACCTAGCAAACCTCTGGACAGCCTCCAATGCCAATTTATTTTTCCTCCAATAGGAGGACCAATACAGTTCACCAACGCTGTTCAGGTGTGGTCTGATTAGTATCTTGTATAGTTTAAGTAAGATTTCTTCTAGAACATAAAAAGTAGGAGTGGGAATAGGCCATTCAGCACCGTGACCTTACTCTGCTATTCCATCGAGGCTCATCTCATCTCAGCCTCAATCTATTTCCCTACCTGTTCATACCCATTGCTAATTAAAAGTCTGTCCAACTGCTCCTCAAGTTGATTCAGTGTCCTGTTTTCCTCTGTACTCTGGAGTACTGAGCTCCAGAGTCTCCATTGAGTGAGTTATGACAGTGTAGGACAATGTGAATATCCCAGGCTTGGACATCGAGCGTGCAGAAAGAGATCTGGAACATTGCAAGGATAGGAAATATTTTAATCAAAGCTTTTCATCTTGCACTCTGATTGATAGAGGTGTTGCCATGGAGAAAGCACCAATTAATTAAGTACAGTCTGCAGTGTGGCACATTTAGAATCAGACAGCACGGAAACAGACCCTTCGGTCCAACCCGTCCATGCTAACCAAGTTTCCCAAACTAAACTAGTCCCACTTGCCTGATTTGACCCATATCCCCCTAAACCGTGTATCTATTCAAATATCTTTTAAATGTTGTCAATGGACCTGCATCTACCACTACTGCTGACAGTTTATTCCACATACAAACCACCCTCTATGTGAAAACAGTTCCCCTCAAGTTCCTTTTAAATCTTCCTCCTCTCACTTTAAAAATATGATCTTTGGTTTTGAACTCCCCCACCCTGGGAAAAAGATCTTTGCTGTTTGCCATATTTTTACCCCTCATAATTTTATAAACCTCTATATGGTCTTTGTCTCCTGCACTCCAGTGAAAGAAGTCCCAGCCTATCCAACTTCTCTTTATAACTCAAACCCTCCAGTCCCAGCAACATCCTGATAAATCTTTTCTGAACACTCTCTAATTTAATAATATTCTTCCTATAGCAGGGTGACCAGAACTGGACACAGTACTCCAAAAGTGGCCTCACTTATGAGCTGTACAATCTCAACATGACATCCCAGCTCCTATACTCAATGTTCTGAGCAATGAAGGCAAGCATGCTAAATGCCTTCTGAACTACCCTGTCTACCTGTAACACCACTTTCAAAGAACTATGTAGCTGAACCCCTGCATATATTACTGCACAGGACCCTAGCCGTTGTAGACAGAAAAGGACATTTATAGGTATTACACCCATTTCAACACAACAAAATAGGTGACAGCTAGTCACTAATTCACTGTTTATGCCTTCACCAACGTCAATCTGCCTAGTTTAAAACTGAAATAAAGTTATTTATCAATCATTTACGCCTCTACCTGTCAGAATCCACTTGCAACCAATCAACACTCTCCTCTCAAGCAGTGTAAGTGTTGGTTTTCCTCTCAAATTGATATTCTTGCAAAGTGTCCTGATGTGTGCAAGATGAAAAACTTCAACAAAATGTGTCTTTTTTTCAGTGATGCCCAAGACTTGGTAGAGTTGGATTCTCATTCAATAAAAGGTACAGACAATCACAGTCTCCGCACCTTCCTCCTGTCATTGATCTTACCTTCAGCCAACCAGCGTAGAAGAAAAACTGAAGCAGGGTGAATACAGGGACGTACAAGTCAATGTCGTGACCTGCGTAGCCTTGGGCAGGGTCAAGAAACTGCCGTCCAATCAGGCAGGTCATGAAGAAACTGTACACTGCGATTGTAACAACCTGTACAGAGAGAGAGAAGAGAATGGGGGAGAGCATATGCAAGGTAACAGTATGGAGTATTTCTACCTAAGTTTCAGGCAACAAAAGAACATCAGGTGCCAGAATGTCATCCATGCTGCTCCAAAACTACGTCATTATCTGGGCCATCTCTCCCTCCTGAAAGGGAGGAGCATGCCCTACCCCATGCTCAACACCTGACAACAGTGCAACTGGGAGGGAGTAAAATCGACACGTGTAAAAACCCTATCTCACCATCACAGGTCACATCATAGATATATTTAATCACCTCTTCAGTCATACCTCTGGTGAGGTTTGAACTCAGTCCTCTGGCCCAGAGGTAGGGACGATACCTCCGCACCACAAGAATCCTGGTCTAATCATGTCTCCTATGAATGTTGATACTTGGCACACTGCCAGCACTCCCTCACTGCAGGGACATCTAGAAAGGCTGTGGTAATATCACCAGGCTGGTAACTCAAAGACACAGGTTACGGCTCTGGAGTGATACAGAGTGATGCTAACTGTGTGGGTTCAATTCCTGCACTGGCTGAGGTTACCTTGAAGGACTCAACCTCTCACCTCCTTCCACTTAAACCACCACCAGCCATCCCTCTCTAACAAGAGTGCTGCCTACATTTTGGTAGGACTATGGTTACCTTTTAGTGGAGGGACGATACCACTACACCATATTCAAACCTGAACCTGTCCTGATCGTCGATTTTCCTGCTCCTCGGACGCTGCCTGACCTGCTGTGCTTTTCCAGCACCACTCTAATCTTGATTCTAATCTCCAGCATATGCAGTACCCAGCCTGTCCTGATCTGTCAATATACACTTCCAACACTAGCCACTAGATGGGGATTAAGAGCCATCATCACCTTATGAACCATGAGCAGACTCCAACATCACTGCTGGTACCCTGACTGATGTCCATGAATTCAGCAGTGGAGTCAAAGCAGTCAAGATGCTGAGCACCTGTATAGGAAGGTTCAGCTATTTGTTGCAAAGGAAAAGCTCCTCACTGAGTGTGCAACGGTTAATAACATTTAATACAATTTAAGCCATTACCTGTGTGTACACCAGTGGGATACTGATCCAGTCATAGTGAAACAGAAGACTGCACTTGGCTCTAAAGGTATTCAGTTCCTGAATGTTAGAAAGAAATAGATAAAGAGGGAACAGAAGGTACAATATTAAAATCAATCTCTAATAATTTTTCTCTCAGTATGACAAGAGTGTAACACAGGAAGAGGGGATAATAAGTGAAATTAAGTTACACAGAAACAAGTGCAGCATCAGTAACACACGGCAATGCCCAGGAACAGGATTGGAGTGAAAACAATACGGTTTGGTTCGGATACTGAAGAAGGGCTTATGCCCAAAATGTCGATTCTCCTGCTCCTTTGATGCTGCCTGACCTGCTGCGCTTTTCCAGCAACACATTTTTAAGCTTTGGTTCGAATACTTCAACAATTTAAAACAAAAACCTGATTGCAGCCATTATTTTTGAGTTTCACAATATTTTTCACTGGATCTCCTGCAGCATTGCTCGTTTGACCGCTTGGAGCTCGGTGAACGTTTAGCTACGGTTAATCCACCCTGCTCCTGAAGTCCTTGGGGGAGTGGATACGGCTTTGCAGCCAACAAGAATTTAAATTTATATAGTACCTTTAACATCGCAAAGGTTCCAAGTGCTTCAAAACAAAAAGTCACCAGACAAAAAATCTGACACTGAGCCACAGATCGACCAGAATGATATCCAGTGTCCAGGGATTATGTAAAGAAGAGTGATTTTAAAAAGTAAGGTTATGTTCTCTAGAATTTGGAAGGCTAAGGGAAAATTTACCCAAAGTTTCCAAGGCATTAAAGGGAACAGATAGGGTACACAGAGAGAGGCTGGTTTTACTAGTTTGGTCTCTAATCACGTGGTTTGATGCCACATTATTAATTTGGGATCTTTACAGATTGCTCAAAGAGAAGACAAAATCAAGGACAGTCTTTAGCCTTGCACATCAAAGTAACGCTATTTATTATACATTAAAACCAATTACTGGTATACAAGGTGGTACCTGACTTATAAACGCAGGGATTAGTTCCAGCACAATCTCCCAGCTCTTACAGTCAATCAGAAAGGTGCAGGCTCGAAGGGCTGAATGGCCTACTCCTGCACCTATTGTCTATTGTCTAAAGGCAAGTATTTTCACCATGCTTTCTCCACCATCTTATACACCTTGTTTGAACACCCACCCTCTGTTGCTGTCCATTCCTCAGTATCCTCCAATGCATTACGTTTCAATTCTGCTTGTTAGCCTTCCCAAAATGTATTACCTCACACTTTGAAAATCCTCCATGATCTCTGCACTTTTTATAGACAGCAGAAGATTCATTGTGTGGAAAATAATTGGTACTTTTGGAATGTCTGGTTCAGTGAAACTCTGCAATTAAAGAGACATAAACAATTCCTCCCTCCCCTCTCCAGACACCGTTTTCTCTTGAGTTGCTGGGGTCTTGTCTTGCCTTATTTGACCACAGACGTCTCACCATCAGCTTAGTCCCATCTTCATGCCTCTCTCACATTACACAGTCTGAGCATCATTAAATGGTTATAGCATAAAAAGAAGGCATTCAGCTCAGCATGTTTGTGACAGCTCTTTTATGAGTCCCAGTCCTCCACCTTTCCTCTTACTGGATGAACATAGGTGTGTTCCAACTCGGAGCTGGTCATTCAGTCCCTCCAATCAGCCCTGCCAGTCAGTATAATTCTGGCTGATCATATCTTCAACTCCACATTCTCCACCTACAGCTCTGATAACCAAGACCCATTGGTCGACTTTTAACTGCCCTCTGGGCAATTAGGAAAGGGCAATAAATGCTGGCCTAGCCAGTGATGCCCATGTTCCACAATTAAATTTTTAAAAAACTCTGGTTAATTATCATGGTTCAGTGACTAGGAAACATGTCAGGATTAATTCGTTGAACTGGGAAACATAACTCAATTCTCAGGAGGCTATTTGATTCAGTATGCTCCCTAAAACAATTACCAATTCATCCCTTCTCTCACAGCTCCGTAAATTCTTCATCTCCAAGTTTATCCAAAGAGCTGAACTTGTTTCCATCATCTTTTCAAGAACTGCATTCCAGATCATCGCAACTCACTCCGTAAAACAGTTTCTCACCATATCCCTACTTTTCTTGCCAATTTTCTTAAACGATGTTCTTCAAACTACAACCCTCCTGCCATTGGGAACAGTTTATTTTTACTTACACAGTCAAAACTCTTCATACCTTTACACATCTTTCCTTTACCTTCTCTGCTCCTAGGGGAAGGATTCCACTTTACTATCCGAAGTCCCTCATCCCCAGTGGTATTTATGTACATTTTTTCTGTACCCCCCCCCCCGCCAAAGAGTAGTGACCAGACTTAGGGTAACGCTCCATTTGATAACTTATAAAGATCTAGCAAAAGTTCTTAGTTTTTTCACTATCTGCTTCTATTTATAAAGGTTGCATTCAAAGAAAAACTTAATCAACGTGACCTTCAAAGATGTGACTAAATTTTGATGAGAAATCACTCATAAGTAAATCATTCATTGAAGTACACCCTACTCTAATTTGCAATGTCTCACTGCTCTCCCGGTCTACAGAGTTATGTTACTCTTTCGGAGCCTAAATGCCAATGTTAAAATTTCCCTAATATTGGCAACTCTAAAATGATAGCTTCTTCACCTGTTCACACTTTGGTGAACAGCCTAATTTTAAATTTATGTCAAACAGAGCTTCCTGATTTAGATTGTACATTCATCTGCTACTCTTGCATCTAATCACACTTTACCTCAAACTGCATCTGCCAATCTTCTGCCTGTATATTCATCTATGCTGTAGTCTTCTTGACTCACTCTCTCAAGCCCTATCTTAATAACGGAAGGACTTTCAACAGCTTCCTTTGTTGAGAACTTTTGGTTTAATTTACCTCACCCGGAGGAAACCCATGCAGACACGTGGAGAACATGCAAACTCCATACAGACAGTGGCCTGAGGGGGGGAAATCGAACCCAGGTCCCTAGCCCTATGAGCTACTGAGCTACCATGTTACCCCAATGATTACCTCTCACTCTTCTAAAAGCTAATGGATAAAGGATCAGCAATGAGGTGACAAAAACTGTACACTGTATTCATGATGTGGCTTCGCTAAGGACCCCATACAGCTGGATGCCAAGTATCCTTTATTGTGTATTCCATTCCCCTTGCATTAAGTGATAGAATTCCATTTTGTGTAACCCTGCAAATTGAAACTCAAGATCAGGAGCTGGAACCCTGACTGAATACATTTTCCACTGCAACCCAAGTCTGACTGTAGTAGTCTAACACATAAAGAACAATTAAACCCAATACCTATCACTAAGTTATCCAATATTTAAGCTGTTATACTCCAGAAAGCCAAGTGGTGAAGGTAGAACTGGAGCCAATCTTTATGCACTTCAATAAGAGCGTATGGGTCACGACATTGTGTGTAGGAGTTGGGACGTCATGTTGCGGCTGTACAGGACACTGGTTTAGGCCACTTTTGGAATACTGCGTTCAATTCTGGTCTCCCCGCTATAGGAAAGATGTTGTTAAACTTGAAAGAATTCAGAAAAGATTCACAGGATATTGCCAGGGTTGGAGGGTTTGAGCTATCGGGAGAGGTTGAATAAACTGGGGCTGTTTTCCCTGGAGCATCAGAGGCAGAGAGGTGACCTTACAGAGGTAATTAAAATCATAAGGGGCATGGATAGGGTAAATAAGGTCTTTCTTCCCAGGGTAGGGGAGTCCAAAACTTGAAGGTATAGATTTAAGATGAGGGAGAACCTTTTCACGTAGAGGTCTGTGTATGGAATGAGCTGCCAGAGGAAGTGGTGGAGGCTAGTACAATTATAACATTTAAAACGCATCTGGATGGGTAGATGAATAGAAAGGGTTTAGAAGGATATGGGCCAAATGCTGGCAAATGGGACTAGACCAGTTTCAGATAGTTAGTTATCACAGATGAGTTGGACCAAAGGGTGTGTTTCTGTGCTGTATGACTCGATGAATCTATTTACAGATATACATATCACAAACACGGCTCATGAAGCACTGCTGTGAATCATTGGTGTTCATGGAAGGAACAATATAAATGCGAATCTTTGTAGGCACCGAGACTTCATTAAGGGCACATGTTGCATCCAGGAACAAGGTCTCAGCAATGAAAAGCCTTTACCATCTCTCCCTATAATGTGGAGACAATGTAATTTGTATCTTCAACCTATTTGAATGGTGAAAGATTTGGATTAGATTCCCTACAGTGTGGAAACAGGCCCTTCGGCCCCACTTCCCCTCTGACTAACGCACTTAACACTATGAGCAATTTAGCAAGGACATGAGAACGTAACCTGACCTGCACATCTTTGGACTGTGGGAGGAAACCGGAGCACCCGGAGGAAATCCACGCAGACTCAGGGAGAATATGCAAACTCCACACAGACAATCGCCCGAGGCTGGAATCGAACCTAGGTCCCTGGTGCTGTGAGGCCACAGTGCTAACCACTGAGCCACCATGCCGCCCCATAGGATGAGTGATCCAAAATGGGAGGGGTCTGGGATAGCTCTGACATATGACACTCAGTGGCCCTTGTTCAAAATGATCATTCAAAAATCTCTGCACAAGAACAAAGCTCCCTCAGAGTGAGACTGAACATCGCCAACATGGATACAGCACAGAAAGAGGCTATTTGGCCTCTCACTAGACACCAAAACTACAGAAAAGAGGATGGAAACCGGGAAGAATGGTGTGGGCCACCCTCAACCCACCATGATTCAGTGGCATTCAAAACTCAATACCTCCATTAACAGCTTGAGGGCATTGTCATCTCTAATCCGGCCTTCCTTACGTCCCTTCGCTGCCAGGTTTGTAAACCAGACGCACGGAATCCAGTACTTGTTATAGGGAGAGTGAAGACTTTCATATTTCTTTCGCTCATCTCTGGTCATAAACCCTGCAAAGGAAACAGGTTACATTTCAACAATCCAAGCGGCAATAGCTTGAATACTTCGGACAAGAACTAGGGGGCATAGCCTCAAAATAACGGGGAGCAGATTGAGGACTGAGCTGAGGAGGAACTTCTTCTCCCAGAGGGTTGTGAATCTGTGGAATTCCCTCCCCAGTGAAGCAGTTGAGGCTGCCTGGTTGAAAGTTTTTAAGACAAAGATGGATTAGAGTTTTGAAAGGTAAAGGAATTAAAGGTTTTGGTGAGCGGGATATGTGGAGCTGAGTTCACAACAAAGATCAGCCATGATCTAATTGAATGACGGAGCAGGCTTGAGGGCTCAGATGGCCTACTCCTGCTCCTAGTCCTTATGTTCTCATGTCATCTTCTTGTCATAATTCTTAGCCTTAGTCTCGTGTGCTGACCATCATTACCAATAGGCATTGAAATATTTCAGTTTGGTAGTGGGGAGGGACTACTGTCATCCTGACAACAGCAAATTACATTTATAGACCATCTTTAATATTAAAAATGGTCACCATGTGCATCACAAGGGCATTATAAATCAAACTTTGGCCACATTAGAGTCATAGAGGGCTGGAGCAGAGAGATGACCATGCTGTGGCAGTCAAAAACAAGCACCTTCATGTTTTAATCCATTTTTAAGTACCTGGCTCATGGATGCCCTCCAGCACATCTCATCCACGTCCCGCATCTCCGCCCTCGAACCCCACCCCTCCAACCGCAACAAAGACAGAACGCCCCCTTGATCCTCACTTTCCACACCACCAACTTCCGTATACATCACATCATCCTCCGTCACTTCTGCCACCTACAAACGGACCCCACCACCAGAGATATATTTCCCTCCCCACCCCTATCTGCTTTCCGTAAAGGCTGTTCCCTCCACGACTACCTGGTCAGGTCCACACCCCCTAATGAACCACCCTCCCCTCCTGGATCCTTCCCCTGCCACCACAGGAATTGCAAAGCCTGCGCCCATACCTCCCCCTCACCTCCATCCAAGGCCCCAAAGGAGCCTTCCACATCCATCAAAGTTTCACCTGCACTTCCACACACATCATTTACTGTATCCGTTGCTCCCAATGCGGTCTCCTCTACACTGGGGAGACAGGATGCCTACTCGCAGAGTGCTTCAGGGAACATCTACCCCATCACCCTGTGGCCGAACACTTCAACTCTCCCTCCCACTCTGCTGAGGATGTGCAGTCCTGGGCCTCCTCCATCTTACCAGCCTGAAGGAAGAACACCTCAACTTCTGCCTCGGGACTCTCCAACCCCATGGCATCAATGTGGATTTCACCAGTTTCCTCATTTCCCCTTCCCCTACCTTACCCCAGTTTTAACCTTCCAGCTCAGCACTGCCCTCATGACCTATCCTACCTGTCCATCTTCCTTCCCATCTATCCGCTCCACCCTCCCCTTTGACCTGTCACCCTTGCCCCCACCTCCATCCACCTATTGCACTCTCAGCTACCTTTCCCCAGCACCACCCAACTCCCATTTATCTCTCCACCCCTGAGGCTCCCAACCTCATTCCTGATAAAGGGCTTTTGCCTGAAATGTCAATTCTCCTGCTCCTCAGATGCTGCCTGACCTGCTGTACATTTCCAGCACCACACTCTCGACTCTAATCTCCAATATCTGCAGTCCTCACTTTCGCATCATTGCCCTGTATGTCTTGGGATTGCAAGTGCAAATCAAGATGCTCCTTAAATGTTGTGAGGGTTTCTGCCTCTGTTAGGTCAGATGAGCAAAAAAGACCTGGGTCAAAGGGGTTGGTTGAGAAGGCTGTTTTAAAAGGTGGAAAGCGAGGCAGAAGACATGCAGGGAGGCAATTTCAGAACTGGGAGCTGAAGTGACTGAGGACATGGTCAGTAACAGCGGAACGGTCAACACCAGGGACAGTGTCTGGGGTCAGAATGAGAGGAACATCAATATCTTGGAGGGCTGGCGGTGATAACAGAGTTGGAGACGGACCCATTGAAAAATAGGATGAGAACTTGAAAATAAGGATGTTGCTCCATTGAATGTGCTGGTGAGCCGCCTTCTTGAACCTCTGTCATCCTCAGCCATGGAGCTGTTATCGAGGGAGTTCCAAGATCTCATAGAATCCCTACAGTGTGGTTGCAGGCCATTCAGCCCATCGAGTCCACACTGACGCTTCAAAGAGCATCCCACCCACACCATCCCTATCCCTGCATTTTCATGGCTAATCCATCTAGTCTTCACCCTGTGGGTAATTTAGCATGGCCAATCCACCCTAACCTGCACACCTTTGTACTGTGGGAGGAAACCACAGCATCCGAAGGAAACCCACCCAGACACAGAGAGAACGTGCAAAGTCCACACAGACTGTCGCCTGAGGGTTGAATCGCACCCAGGTCCCTGGCGCTGTGGTGCAGCAGTGCTAACCACTGAGCCACCATGCTGCCCTCGGTTCAATGTTATATACGAGAAAAAACAACTTCAGATGGCAATTATTTGGCAAATAAAGAGACACGAAGTAATTTGTGCCCTGATATTGCTTTTGTAAGGGAGAGCCCAAGGTACGGTATAAATGCAGTTACCTTCTTAACTTTTTTTAATCATTCACAGGATGTGAGTATCGCTGGCCAGGCCAGCATTTATTACCCATCCCTAATTGCCCAGAGGGCAGTTACATGTCAACCCCATTGCTGTGGGTCTGGAGTCATGTGTAGGCCAGACTAGGTAAGGATGACAGTTTCCTTCCCTAAAGGACATCAGTGAACCAGATGGGCTTTACCTGACAATCAGCCATGGATTCACAGTCATTGCTAGACTCTTAATTCCAGATTTTATTTTAATTGAATTCAAATTCCACCATTAAACTCCCTATCCCCAGAACATTACTGGGTCTGTGGATCAATAGAATTGGATAATAATTTATTATTAATAATAATAATTGAATAGACCTTTCTTGATAGTGAGACCACACAGAGGTATGTCTTATTGTGAAAATTCAGATGAGGCATTTTACTGGTCAGCAAAACAGTCCTGAGATTCTAATGTCTCCCGAGGCTAGGTACAACTCATCTAGCCATGGGTTAAGAATCATAGAATCCCTACAGTATGGAAACAGGCCCTTTGGCCCAACAAGTTCATACCGACCCTCTGAAGAATAACCCACCCAGACCCATTCCCCGACCCTAATATTCTATATTTATCCCTAACTACTGCACCTAACTACACATCCCTGAACACTCTGGGCAATTTAGTATGGCCAATTCACATAACATGCCCATTTTGGATGTAGGTTTGCTCGCTGAGCTGGAAGGTTCATTGCCAGACATTTCGTTAACCTACTAGGTAACATCTTCAGTACATCTCAGGCGAAGCAATGCTGAAAATTCCTGCTTTTTATTTATATGTTTGGGTTTCTTTGGGTTGGTGATGTCATTTCCCACCAACACACTAAAACAGAAGCTAATGAACTTTGAAAGACCCTATACAGAAAATGTCATTTACAAAACACCGTGTGAGGACTGTAACAAAAACTACATTGGACAAACAGGCAGAAAACTAGCCAACCAGGATACATGAACACCAATTAACCACAAAAGACATGACCCTCTCTCACTAGTATCCTTACATACGGATGAAGAAGGACACCACTTCGACTGGGACAACACATCCATCCTAGGACAAGCCAAACAAAGGCACACACAAGAATTCCTAGAAATATGGCATTCCAATCAGAAATCTATCAACAAACACATCAAGTTAGACCCCATCTACTACCCCCTGAGAAAAAGGAACAGAAAGTGACTTCACCACAGGAAATAACATCATCACAGGAAATGACATCACCAACCCAAAGAAACCCAAACATATAAATAGAAAGTAGGAATTTTCAACATTGCTTCACCTGAGGCCCACTGAAGATGTTATCTAGTAGGGTAACGGAACGTCTGGAAATGAACCTACATCCAAAACCTCAACCTGAGCTACAAATCTTCTCAAAACTCACGAACATGCTCATTTTTGGATTGTGGGAGGAAGCCGGAGCACCCAGAGGAAACCCACGCAGACACAGGGAGAACATGTAAACTCCACACAGACAGTGACCTGAGGCTGGAATCGAACCCAAGTTCCTGGTGCTGGGAGGCAGCAGTGCTAACCACTGAGCCACCGCACAAACAGATGAAGGGATTGCCTGAGTGACACAGGAGAGCAGGGCACCATGAAGATGAATGTATCAAGTCACAAAGATTGGAGTTTAGAGTCAATTTGCTTTATGAGTAGTATCTAATTGAGTGATGCTTGGACATCTATCTATAAATTAGTTACGCATTGAGTTGGGCTACCTCCCCTAAACCAACATCTAAAAATGGCTACCTGGCCGTTGGATTTTTAGCCCAGGGGAAGGGTGTGTGAAGGGCCACTTAGGAAGTTGTGCCGACAATCCCAGGGATCAGTGCCAATATGGAATTGGGATAAGAGGGAGGACTGCCCCTGAGCAGTGCTGTGCTGAAGTTTCAAAATGGAAGTTTTGACTTTACAAAGCCCTCACCCCTCACAGCACCCCAGACCCCATCCAAGCTAAAGCATGTCACCCCACACTCTCTACCTGCCCCCCCTCAACCTTGTACCCTCCATGCCAACCTATGCCTATGTCTACCACCCCTTAGTCCTTTAATAGCCCTAACTCAGTGCTAACTCCATGCCCCCCACTCACCAACCTTTTGCCCCCTAAACCCACCACAGCAAGCTTATGCAGTATCCAACATGGACAGACCTCAGGACTCATGTTGTGATGTGATAAAATAAAGTTGCGTTAAACAAGGTTCCGAGTGTCTATTGCAGACTTCACTCGATTGAGAAGAAAGTTGGCCTTGCCAACATCCCACATTCAATTTAAAAGAAACTTAGACTGTGGCATTCAATATCACAACAAGACAGTGTGTAAAGTCGAAAGCAGAATTTGTTGGAGAAACTCAGCAGGTCCTGACAGCATCTGTAGAGAGAGAGAGACAGCAGAGTCAATGTTACAGGTACAGTGACCCTTCTTTGGAATATTTCTTCAATGTGTAAAACATTATCTTTTCTCCCTGGATCTTTAGCCAATTGTCCTTCAAATGCAGCAGGTTTCTGTCTCTCCCCCCCTCCCTCCTGAAATAACAGGAGCAACATTCGCAATTGGCCACTCCAGAGGTACAATTCCGGGCTCCCAAGATGCCTCCCGCCTTACCTGCCTCGACGACGTGGTCCATGGTGGGGAAGCGTTTGATGACGGCAGTGCTGACTGAGCGGAGGATGAGGAGGGCAGAGAGGCTGGCGTATCTCATCATCGTCCGGCGCAGCATGCGGCCTCGCTCATCCGCCCCATGCACGTTCCCCGAGATGACACACATGAGCCGGTCGGGGAGCGGGATACTGGTGTATTGGTTCCACCAGCGGTTTACAACAAGGGTGACATAAAAACCTGGGGGGGTGCGAGGGGAGAAGAAGATAGGAAAACTGATCCATGAACCAATATGGTGTAAGTGCCTCAAGACTGAAGAGTCAGTATAGACAAAATGGGCCGAATGGTCTCTATTTCAATTATTCTAAGCATCAACTGCAATCAGAGCAAATTATACAACTGGACATTAGTAAATAAGTTGGTAAATGTTGATTGCACCTCAGTTGAGTTATTAATGCCCAATTATTCATCAACTTCTGTTGGCTCTAGGACATAGTGTCATAGAGAGGTACAGCACGGATACAGACCCTTCGGTCCAACCCGTCCATGCCGACCAGACATCCCAACCCAATCTAGTCCCACCTGCCAGCACTCGGCCCATATCCCTCCAAACCCTTCCTATTCATATACCCATCCAAATGCCTTTTAAATGTTCCAATTGTGCCAGCCTCCACCACTTCCTCTGGCAGCTCATTCCATACACGTAGCACCCTCTGCGTGAAAAAGTTGCCCCTTAGGTCTCTTTTATATCTTTCCCCTCTCACCCTAAACCTATGCCCTCTAGTTCTGGACTCCCCGACCCCTTTGTTTATTTATCCTATCAGGTGAAACTTCCTCCCTTGTGTGGAAAGTCACGGGATCTGTTTTTTTGTTTCTCGCCTTTCATGGGAATGTGGGAATGTCTTGCCCATCCCTGATTGCTTTTGAATGGAGAGTGTTGCTCAGCCATTTCAGACATTACATTGTCTGGAATCACATATAGATTTATGCTACAGATAATTAATCTGCCATGCTAGGATTTGAACCCATCTCCTCAGAACATTTGCCCAGGTTTTTCTGGTTTATCATCTGATGACATTCCCATTACACCACCATCATCCCACTACTGAGTCTGCTACAACAGCTATCTTTAACATGGGCTCCCACAAATGGCAATGCGATGAACGGTCCATTTGTTCTGTTTTTGCGGATTTTTAAAAAATTCGTTCACAGGGTGAGGGCGTCACTGTCTAGGCCCAATATTTATTGCCCATCCCTATTTGCCCAGAGGCAGTTGAGAGTCAGCCACGTTACTGTGGGTCTGGAGTCACATGTAGGCCGGACCAGGTAAAGGTGGCAGCTTCCTTCCCTAAAGGACATTAGTGAACCAGATGGGTTTTTACAGCAATCAGCAATGGATTCATGGTCACCATAAGATTCACAATTCCAGATTTTTTTAGTGAATTCAAAGTCCACCATCTGCCGTGGCAGGATTCGAACCCAGGTCCCCAGAACATTGTCTGGGTCTTTGGATTAACAGTCCAGCTACTAGGACACTGCCTCCCCTAGTATGCTACTTGTGGTGCCAATGTGGCTAGGACACCTGTGGGGTAATTGAGGAGTGGTCTTGAAGAACTGGAGGTCTTTTTCCCCCAGCAAAGTAATATCTCAAGCTGTAGAGGGTGTGGGTTGGAGATGGAAGGTTAGGTTGGAAGGAACAAAGAACTTCACTCTGTATCTGAGCCACTGCATGTGCCCTAAAGTGGCGTGACAAGGGGGACTACCCTCAGGAATTAGACCTTTTGCTCAAAAGGTGCCTTGTCAAAAGAATCTTCATTGTTTTTGGGTAAATGCACCTCCCGTTACTGTCACCCACGCTACACAGCAACATCTGAGAGTACGGATGCCAACGTTTATTTGTACCCCATCAATTTCAAGGGATAACATGATTCTTTGATTGTGATTGGGTGTCTCCACCCCAGACAACCCATGGCAGATTAATTCCTTTTTTGAATTCTACATCTACCTGTGAAGGAGGGGAATTCTCTCTGATAGCCCACAGGGAGTTCACAAAGGGGACTCCACCTTCATCATTTTGATTTGATTTGATTTGATTCATTGTTGTCACATGTACCTAGGTAGAGTGAAAGGTTTTCCTTTGTGTGCAGAACAGGCAGATTGTGCCACACAGAGATGATAGGACAGAGCGAGGAATACCATGTTATAGCTGCAGAGAAGGTGCACAGAGAGCGAGATCAACATTAAATTTAAAATTTGAGAGGTCCATTCTGAAGTCTAATACCAGCAGCAAAGAAGCCTATTTTCACCCACTCCTTCCTCTTGTCCATAAGCTCTGAAAGCAATGGCAATGCCGCCTTGGATAGAGTAGACCTGGAGAAGGTGTTTCCACCAGTAGGACAGACTAGGACCTGAGGGCACAGCCTCAGAGTGAAGGGATGGCCCTTTCGAACTGAGATGCTGTGCAATTTCTTCAGCTGAAGGGGGGGGGTCAATCTGTGGAACGTATTGCCGCTGAAGACTGGGGAGGCCAAGTCATTGAGCATCTTTAAGATACGTATGTTCTTGTTCACTAAAAAGATCAAGGGTCACAGGGAGAAGCCAAAGGTATGGTGCTGGAAAAGCACAGCCTGTCAGGCAGCATCCGAGGAGCAGGAGAGTCAACATTTCGAGCCTGAGCTCTTCATCAGGAAGAAGCCAGGGAGAAGCCAGGAGAATGGGGTTGAGAAACATATCAACCATGATCGAATGGTGGAGCAGTTGCAATAGCCGGATACTGCTCCTATATCTTGTGGCCTTATACCAGCTTCCATGGGACAGATGGGAGACCAAATCAGGCTCCTGCAGTGTGCACTGGATAACCTTTATGAATGATTAGAGAGGGTAGGGATATTGTGCCCAATATGGCTGCCATGGCCAATCACACATCTGGAGATTCTAAATGCTCAGGAGGACGGTGAGTACATCCAGTCTTAGTGTCATTGTAGTGGTTGTTGCTCACCACAATACTAGCCCACCTTCCCCAACAGCAGACCTGTAACGATAATTCCTGTGGAGTTACGTTGTCGCTGCTGAAGTTTATAAAGAGCAGGGGTGAAAGGTCACAGAGGGCTTGTTCACAATAAGCCCCAAACTGGTGAACCTCGGGCCAGAACAGTTGGGAATGGTGGAATTTGGAATCAAACCTTTAATTAACGGAGACCATCTCCAATCTACTTCCCAATTATTCCCAATTACAGGACAACAAGGCTCAGAGGATTTAGACCAGATGGTGAGATCAGACAAGCTGATGTGTCCAGACATTTGGGAAAAAAGTTGGGGGAACAAGAATAAAGCAAACAGAAGAACACAAATTAAGAGTTAACCTACCAAGTACAAAAGCCATAGGGATTAGGTTAGCATAGTGATTGCAGTACAGTGCCAGTTTCTCAAAGTATCTCTTCTGCTCTTCCATCAGCACAAACCTTTTGCAGCAATAAAAATGAAACGATAAATAAAAGAAAACTTTAAACCAAATTAACTATTTTTTCATTACCAGCCTCCAACCAAAGACATTTATATGAGGAGACTATTCAGCCCCATCATAGAGCAACCCAAAACTAATCTCATTGCCCAGTGCACTCTGTCTCGACATTATTCTGTACCTAACATGTATGCACCTGTACCTTAAATGGCATCTACCCCAACAATTTCCTTTGGGAAACATTCCAATACTCCTCTGCATCGATGTTTTTTTTCCCAAACTTGTTCGATTCTAGAAAGCCAATTTACAAAGGGTAGCATTGGAGCTAATTTTTACCCATTCTTACATTTATTTACAGTGTAGAAAATTACAAGCATCCGCCTCCTAACTCAACCACACCACAGTTTCAGTCAGTGTCTCCTAGTATGTGCTCTAGCTTACCAGTAGGGACAGGATAGGCTGAAGGGCCTCCCACCATGCTTTAAGACTCGATGTGAAATCCCAATTAATGCCACTTGTATATAATTAAACATAATTGATAACCAGTGATAATAGCACAGCAGTTACGATGGGCTGAATGGTCTCCTTTTGTACCATAATAATTCTGTGATAAACAATGAACAATCTCATTTGTTCTGATGAAGAGTAATGTAGACTCAAAGCTTGCTGCCTCTCCATGGATGCTGCTTTAACCCGCTGTGATCTCCAGGATTTGATGTTTACAGTAGTAATGTCACTCTGTGTATTTTCTGTCAACGGGTCCCTAGGAAACCATTCAGTCATCTCTGCATCCAAACTCTGAGAACATCCAGGACCAATTTTCACCTGGAATGGAAGCACCCTCACTTCATCTCATATTTTGAGGAGAGTTGAATGTAGTTCAGGGAGAAGAGCATTTCTGAGAGCTCACATGGTGACAGAGCCAAACCTTCCAAACCTAACTTATTCCAAACTTATTCTGGCTTTACCTGTGTAAGTTTATGTCCTTGTTGATTCAGTTTTGTTTGAGCATATTGCTGCTTTATCTGGAGATTGAAACGATTTGGTTCCAAATGCTGGTGTTTCTTGATCGGACATTCTTGTTAACCCACCAACTTCACAAGGCAACAATTAGGGTGAGCAGATCTTTCTCAGCCTCCAGACACATTCCAATCAGGAAGGGGAGAGCAAAACAATTTGAAGCATCTCGAAGCCCCCTCTCTCCCTTTCCTCCTCTGCTCCTCACATCCTCAAAAGCTCATCGATGTGGACCCAGCATCTGATGGGCAGCTGTATAATAAATGCCAAAAGCCTTCCCCTCCCACACCCTCAGTGTTCCGACTGCCTCTAATTCCCATACACTGAATTTCACCAAAGATCCTTAGGGAGCACCTTCTAAACCCACAACCTCTTCCATCTAGAAGGACAACGGCAGCAGGTACTTGGGAACACCACCATCCACAAGTTCCCCTCCAGGCCACTCACCATCCTGACTTGGAAATATACCGCCGTTCCTTCACAGTTGGGTCAAAATCCTGGAATTCCCTCCCTCCCGGCATTGTGGGTCAACCCACAGCAAGTGGGCTGCAGTGATTCAAGAAGGCAGCTCACCCACACCTTTGCAAGGGGCAAATAGGGATGGGCTACCAATGCTGGGCAGCCAGCGATGCCCAAGTCCCAGAAATGAATTTAAAAAACACAATCATTCTTCATGTAATAGTTGAACATCAGTGAGCTATTTGGACATGAGGGGGCATCATATCCAAACTCACACCTTCTAACATTCCACTTCCAGCATCACCCAGAAGGTCAACAATTTGCCTCTTCCTGAGCACTGGGTCTTCAGGGGGACTCAAACAGCCCATGGCAGGGTTTGCTCAAGTCACTTACAATCCCATGATTCTACCTTGATGCTCAGTACCATCAGGTCAGACTTCAAAAACCATGATGGAACGGTGGATGGCACATGGTAGGTTACACAACTCCTGCAGGATGGTATCTAACCTGTAGGCAACACTCAGGACTGCATACATGAAGGAGAAGACGAGGAACTCTTTGTAGAGGAGTTTATAGATGCTTCCCTTCCAGAGAACCAGCAGTTTGGAAAAACTGCAAAAGCGGACATTAGCCACTCGCGCTGTGTAGGTGATGGTCATCCCTTGAGTTACCAGAGACTCAGTATGTGAGCGACAGTCAGAGAGAGAGATGGAGGAAGCTTTCTGTAGGAGGTAAAGGAGAGAGAAGTTTAGATACCTAGAAATTCAAAGCTACAGAACTAAAAGATCAACGCAAACCATGTTGGAGATCACACAGAGCAACCGAGTCATAAAGCACACTGTTAGGTACACTGCAACAACTCACAAAGGCTCTTTTGCAGTACCTTCCAAATCCATGACCAACTGGAAGCACAAGGGCAGCAGAAGCAATGGGAACACCACCACTTTCTGCAGGTTCCCCTCCGAGTCACAGTCCTTGGGTCAAAATCCCTTTCCAACAGCACAACGGGAGTCCTTACATTACACATACTGATCAGTGAAGCCGTATTACAGGTCAATTGTGATCTAATTGAATAATAGAACAGACTTGAGGAGCTGAATAGAATTGCACCTCTAATGACAGTGTGGGTCCACCTACAGCAGGTGGACTGCAGCAGTTCAAGAAGGCAGCTCACTACCACCTCCTCAAGGGCAAATAGGGACGGGCAGTAAATGCAACACATGAACAAATAAATATTTCTTGTAAAAAAACAGGAAAAAAGGAGGAGAGTTCCTGCAAGAACCTGACAAATCAATCGTACCAATGGCTGGAGATATTTCTGAGAGCACTGGAATCTGTATCTCAAAAGCTGTTGACCTTCAGTAAATCAGGAGATCCAACTGAGATTCAAACTTGTGATATCCCCCTGCACAGCCTCAGACTGACTGAAAAGACCTAGGAAAGAATAGAAAAAGAGTTTTAGTTTTAAAAGCCATGACAAGCAATCAAGAAATCGTCCTTCATGATCCCACCTACCCTTACTACTGTCCTCTCAAAATAACATAAATCTCATACCTGGGGGGGGCTGTCTTCCAGTCTCTCAACAACATAGCTACTCGTCTTCAGGATGGAGGGGACAGAAAAGGTTCTAAATTTTGGGAGGAGGAATGAGGGCAGGTAACACAAAATTATCAAATATTTTCCAAGTGATAGGAAGGGTTCAGAGGGAATTGGCCAAATGCTGGGAAATGGGATCAGATTGGTCATGTTGCGGCTGGACAGGACATTGGTTAGGCCACTTTTGGAATATTGCGTGCAATTCTGGTTTCCTTCCTATCAGAAGGATGTTGTGAAACTTGAAAGGGTTCAGAAAAGATTTAGATTAGATTAGCTACATTGTGGAAACAGGCCCTTCGGCCCAACCAGTCTACAATGAACCTTCTGAAGAGTAACCCACCCAGACGCATTTCCCCTCTGACTAATGCACCTAACACTTTGGGCAATTTAGCATGGCCAAATCACCTAACTTACACATCTTTGGACTGTGGGTGGAAACCCACACAGACACTGGGAGAATGTGCAAACTCCACACAGACAGTTGCCCAAGGCTAGAATTGAACCTGGGACCCTGGTGCTTTGAGGCAGCAGTGCGAGCCACTGTGCTGCCCAAGGTTGCCAAGCTTGGAGAGTTTGAGTTATAGGGAAAGGCTGAAAAGGCTGGGGCTGTTTTCCCTGGAGCATCGGAGGCTGAGGGGTGAGCTTATAGAGGTTTATAAAATCATGAGGGCATGGATAGGATAAATAGACAAGGTCCTTTCACCAGGATGGGGGAGTCCAGAACTAGAGGGCATAGGTTTAGGGTGGGAGGGGAAAGATATAAAAGGGACCTAAGGGGCAACCTTTTTACATAGAGGGTGGTGCGTGTATGGAATGAGCGGCCAGAGGAAGTGGTGGAGGCTGATGCAATTACAACATTTAAAAGGCATCTGGATGGGTATATGTATAGGAAGGGTTTAGAGGGATATGGGCTAAATGCTGAGAAATGGGACTAGATTAGGTTAGGATATCTGGTCGGTATGGATGAGTTGAACCGAAGGGTTTGTTTTCGTACTGAACATCTCTATGACTCCAGGGAAGTCTGCAGGATTCCTACAGCATGTAGCTTGGAAACCCATATCCCTTTAAGATAAAGATAAACCTTTTCTTACTCTTTCAACTAGACTCTGATAATGCATTGTTTGCATATCATGTACGAAGTGTTCCTGCAAATGCATAGGGCCTCACTGAGACTGTTCCTGGAGTATTATGTCCAATTTTGGTCTCCCTGCCAAATGAAAGATTTACTTGCCATAGAGGGACTACAGCAGAAGTTCCAATTCCATAGGAGTGCCCTATGTGGAGACACTGAGGAGACTGGGTATGTTTTCTCTAGAGTTGAGAAGGTGGTCTCCTTGAAGCATTGAAAATTCTTACAGGGCTCTGCAGGGTAGATGCAGAAAGGACACATTCCCCTGGCTATATGATGATGTAGGAGTAGGGGACAGAGTCACAGATTAATGGACAAGGAGGTAAGGAGAAATGTCTTCACGGTGGTGAATCTTTGGATCACTCTAGCCCAGAGGGCTGTAGAAGTTCAGTTATTGAGTCTTAGCGAGTTTTGAGAAGATTGAGTCTGTTCAATACAGAGACCAATAGATTTTTAGATACCCAAAAATGTTGGCATTGAAGTAGATGATGAGCTGTGATCTGGAATCAAGATCCACTCCTGTTCCTGTGTAATGAAGAGGTATTATATGGTACTGCATGGTTCTGCCACTCTCACCAATCTTAAAGGGTTAATCCACTAAACAGTTGCAATACAGATGATTTTTTTTATTGATAAGCTAGGAACTTTATCTGTGTACTACGTTGTATTTCACATCACAACCCTTGCTGACTGTTAGAAATGCAACGCACTGCTGGTAATCAGCTTACTGAAGCCGAGTCAATATAAATGTCCCCAAACTCCTTTTCAGTGTATCTGAATGACACTCTGACCAATATATAGTCGATACAAAATAAGGGGAATAATCTCTCCTTTGGCTGGTCGTGTAAGATTGGCATTTTCGGTTACAGCCTGCTCATTATATACTTCTCCTGATTTCCATTCATATTGCAAGAAATGTTGGAAGAATGACTTGTCCAAAATTGCCCAATTCCCACTATCAGACAAAGTTAAAATACACCCATAGTCTGGTCAGATGCGCACAGTTTCAAGTTGCAATCACTCTTATTAGAAGACAATGTATCTATGATTCAGGGTTCAACTTTAAACCTAATTAACAAATCAAACAAAGGAACTCACACAAACTTCGTTGCAGAGTCTGTTACTTATTTCACATAGCTATTATCTTCTCCCACATTCACTCTGCAGAGGTGCAGAGATGTTCAATAACCTGGACAATCAACTCCGAATTAACCCGAGGTCGCACACTCTATTTAATCCTGAACTTGCTCAAAATCAAACCTGAGAATAGTTTAATATTCGTGAAAGAAGCTTTGTTGCAAAGCTATCAGATTTGCAGATGGATGTCACAGGTTGCAGTGAGGTTAGGGCTGTTGCAATAGTTCAGTGACTAAATGCCTCATTCAGAACAAGACAGAGGAACATAGGAACAGGAGTAGGTCATTTAGCCCATTGAGCCCTCCCCACCAATGACCTGACAAAGGGCCGACACTCAGAAAGCTTGTGATTTTAAATAAACCTGTTGACTATAACCTGGTGTTGTGTGACTTTTGACTTTGTCCATCCCAGTCCAACACCGGCACCTCCACATCATGGCTACCATTCAGCCTGAATATGGTTGATCAAACACTTTTACCCAACCCATCCCCATTACCATGTACACCACCAGTAATCAGAAATCTATCAATCTCTACCTTAAAAAGACTCAACAACCAAGCTCCCTTAGCCCTCTGAGGTAGAAAATTCCATCCGTTCGAAACCCTCTGAGTAAAAATAAATTCTCCTGACCTCGGACCTAAGTGACATCCCCCTCTAATTTTAAGTTGTGTCCCCTGGTTCTTAACTCCCTAATCAGAGGAGACATCTTACCTGCATCTACCCTGTCTCTCATGTTATATATTTTGTAGGTTTCAATGAGATCACCTTTCATTCTTCAAAACTCTAGAGAACGCAGGTTGAATTTGGCCAATCTCTCCTTACAGCCATCCCAGAAACAAGCCTGGTGGACCCTCATTGCACTCCCTCCGTGGAAGCATGGTCTTTCCTGGCAGTAAAATCAATGATAAATCTGAAACAGGTTTCAGGTTGGATCCTGATCCTGGTCCGATTCCTCAATTTTATAAACACGCGTCCAAATCCCTCTGCCCCCTCCATATCTTCTCCTGTATTTCTCCATTTCTGGCCTTTGTGCGCCCCTCACTTCCTTGGCTCTACAAATGGGCCACCTCATGCCTTCCCCGTTGATCTAATCCCCAATCTGGAACTTTCTCTTCATCCATCATCTCCTTTCCCATCCATCTAATACCTGCAAAAGCTTTGGTCACCTAAAATGTCTTTCCTTTGTCTGGGTGTCAGTTTTATCCTTGTCGGATCATAGGGCATCACTGGATGCTTTGCTGCATTAAAAGGTGCTATGCAAATGCAACATGTTGTTATCCGGTGCCAGGACTGGGAAAAGTAGGATGATCCCATAAAATGGCATTGGTCGCTCCAAATAGTGCTAATGTTACCAGGTAGAAGGATTGGCATCCAATCACTGCATTGGCAGAAAGTGCCCCCATGAAGGCATCAAAACGGGACAGGATATCCCTCACCCCTCCAATACATAGCTGGATGTGAAGCCTCCACTAGTCCATCAGCCCGCTAGGTCCACGAGTGAAATAGGGCAGCCCAGGGCTCCCTCGCCCTTGGCGACTGAAGAACAGTGCACATTGCATTGACATGGGACAGGAGTGTCAGAAATTTTACATTTCCAGACCCTTCGTTGAGAATCCTGATGTGGTGGCTTTTGCAAAGTTAAAGGTCAGTTGGCAAAAGTCAAACCGTTTTCCTACCGTCACACAATTAGCCTTTGCCGGGCGCTGCAGGAACAGTGTTGAATGAAGTTTTCTCTCTCTCTCTCTCTGTCTGCCCATCGCAAGGGACTAAACCTCCCCAGCACTTTAACAAGGCAATTCGATTCTCACTCTGAACGACAACATTTCGCTCCGCCTTCAGCTCCGCCTCCAACTTTACCAAAGTTTTGATCTCTTTCTTTGCAAGAGAGAATACATCCCCCATCCGGCTCCACACCACCGGAGATACTGTTGTTGGCGTGATGTGGAGGAGCCGGTGTTGAACTGGGGTGGACAAAGTTAAAAATCACACAATACCACACTATAACCTCCCATTGTGTGATTTTTAACGCTGTTGGAATGGACAGTTATGTCCCAAGACCTGTTAACCTCGCTCTCACTGTATATCTAAAGTGAAGTTGAAAACCATTCAGTTGTGTGTCAGAGGACGTTTTGGATATAAAAATAAACTGGTCAAATTTTAGATTAGATTCCCTACAGTGTGGAAACAGGCCCTTTGGCCCAATAAATCCAAACCGACCCTCTGAAGAGTAACCCACCCAGACCCATTTCCCTCTGACTAATGCACCTAACACTACGGACAATTTAGTATGGCCAGTTTACTCTAACCTGCTTATCTTTGGACGTGGGAGGAAACCCATGCAGACATGGGGAGAATATGCAAACTCCACACAGTCACCCGAGGCTGGAATTGAACCCGGGTCCCTGGCACTGTGAGGCTGCAGTGCTAGCCACTGTGACACCCCATGTAAAAGTTGGGGAAATTCAAATCCTTTTATTCAAAGCAAGAAGTTTATAAAATACTGAGGGGTATAGATTGAGTTAATGGCAGGTGTCTTTTACCTAGGGTGGGGGGATTTCAAAACTAAGGGACACGTTTTAAAAGTGAGTGGAGAGAGATTTAAAAAAGACACGAGGGGCAATTTTTACACAGACGGTGGTACCCGTATGGAGTGAACTTTCCGAGGCGGTGGTGGAGTTAGGTACAATCACAATGTTTAAAAGACATTTAGATAAATACATTAATAGGAAAAGGTCTGGTAGGAATATGGGCCAGGAGCAGGCAGTTTGGGATTGTGCTTGGCATGGTTGGACCGAAGGGTCTGTTTCTGTGCTATATGACTCTATGACTGTAGAACAGTCTGGCACTCTGTACATGATCTTGCCTTGTTTATAGCCCCTGTTGTCCCCTTTGCCTGGATAACAGTTGGTGTTTAGTTAGCAATAAGTCTCAAGAATCCTCATCCCCTCAGATTTGTATCCCCAATCCCAGTTTGCATACATTTTAAAAGACAGGGAATTGTTTCTGTTTGAAGGGGGAGGTCCTCCATTTTAATTATGTTTCATCCATAGATTTATTTCTACTTGGAATTTCTACTCAGCCCTGGGGGGAGCAGGAACTCTTTTGCAGAATTTAAACCTGGCTTTCTCTCTCCTGCTGTCAAGCTGTCCTCTACTTTCTGTTCTCGTTGTCACAAATGAGTTAAATAAAAGAAAGAACTGCAGATGCTGAAACCAATGCAAAAATATCTGGAGAAATTCAGCAGGTATGGCATTAGCTGTGTAGAGAAACAACAGAGTTAACATTTCAAGTCCAGGGACTCTTGCTTTGAGACATTTTCAAATCAATCTGTTCAGAGATGTTATTACACATGGGTCTTGAATCCAGGCCTCCTGGTTTACAGCCATGGACACTACCTCTGTTTAAAAGCCCTTCAAACATTGACTAGACTACAGTGTGGAAACAGTCCCTTCGGCCCAACAAGTGCACACTGACCCTCCAAAAGAGTAACCCAACCAGACCCATTTACTTCTGACTAATTGCACCTAATACTATGGGCAATTTAGCATGGCCAATTCACCTACCCTGCATATCTTTGTGACTGTGGAAGGAAACCCACGCAGACACAGGGAGGATGCGCAAACTCCACACAGACAGTCACCCGAGGCTGGAATCAAACCTAGGTCCCTTATCTCTGTGAGGCAGCAGTGCTGACCACTGAGCCACCATGCCAACCCTGATATCACTTTGATTACAATTAGATGAGCTGTTTCAGAGGTGTCAATGTTGGGCGACCTTATATCTTTAATTAGATCTCTTCCCCATTCGACCCAACACTTGAAGCAAAACCCTTGAGTCATTGGGTTATTTACAATACAGAAAGGAAGCCATTCTGCCCAACACGGCTCCATGTTAGCTCCTCACAGGCCAGTCAAATTGGTCCATTGTGTTAAACAGGAGCTCCTCAAAGAGAAACATTGGTTTGAATTCAAGGATGGGACGAGGGTGGCACATGAAGCGAGCATTTGTTATCCAACCCGAATCACCCTTGGGAGCAGTTAAGGGTGAACCATGTTGCTGTGGCCCTGGAGTCATATAAGGACATAAGCCTGCCTTCCCCAGAGGGCTTCAGTGAACCAGATGAGATTTTTTTCAACAGAGCTCACTGCCAGTATCACTGAAATCAACTTTGGATTTCAGATTTAAATCTTCTCAGTTGTTGTGGTAGGATTGGAAACTCTGTCTCTAGGCCCGTTGCTGGGTTGCTAACCCAGTGACATTTGTCAACTGGTTATTCTTGTCCCTGTAATAAAGCATTGGGAGAATCTTGAACACTTTGACACAAGGCCAAGGAAAATTCTTTAAAAGGAGGTCGAGTTCCTCAATGGGAAAGAACAACTTCCGTTTGCGTTGCAATGGTTTGTCAGATCCTCAGCATGTCCCAAAGAGTTTATTTCACTGTCACTGGGTCAGAATCCTGGATTTGCCTCCCTCAGGCCATTGTAGGTCTAACCACAGCACATAGACCACAGCGGTTCAAGAAGGCAGCTCACCACCACCTTCTCAAGGGGCAACTAGGGATGGAAAATCAATGCTGGCTCAGCCAGCGACACCCACATGCCATGAGTAAAGTTACAAACAATTGCAGTAACGGAAATAAGATCTAAAGTGCTGGAGCAACTTAGCAAGCCGGGCAGCATCTGTGGAGAGAGAAACAGTTTAACGTTTCGAGTCTAATATGACTCTTCTTCAGAATTGAAGTCAGTGTTTTGTGCAGTCCATTAGCACGTAGATCATTCCTGAGTCCCTACATAGTCATAGAGTCATAGAGATGTACAGCATGGACCAACCCATCCATGCTGACCAGATATCCCAACCCAATCTAGTCCCACCTGCCAGCACCCAACCTATATTCCTCTAAATCCTTCCTACTCATATACCCATCCAAATGCCTCTTAAATGTTGCAATTGTACCAGCCTCCACAAATGAGACAATTGACAATAAAAGACACAGTTGAGGGATGAATGTTGACCGAGAGTAAGTTCACAAGGACTCAGAAGTTGTCCTCTCCGATGGTACGTTCATTTCCTGAGTAAGGCACTGAAGTGGTGGCCTCGATGATGCACTGAACTCTGAGAATGGGACTTGGATTTGCAACCTGACTGGGGGACAAATTGAAAGAATCAGAAGAGAAAAGATGGAACTTAGCCTAGAGAAGATGGACCAAGTGGCCGCGTCATTTATCAATTATTCAGCTCTTGACAAAAAACGGTCTGAAAATAATCACAAAGAATTGCAGATGATACAAATCTGAAACACAAACAGGGAGTGCTGGAGAAACTCGGCAGGTCTGACAGCACCTGTAGAGAGAAAACAGAGTTTATATTTCGGGTCCAGTGACCTTTCACCAGAGCAAAAGCTGGCCGTGAGGTCTTCAAAATGATTGCGATCAGGCAGGACAACGGTAGGGCAGAACCGCAAAATGGACGAGCTACGATGGACTGATAGGCTTCCCCAACTGCAATTATTCCGTGAGTGTCACAGCTTTTGGTGGGATCTTGCTGTGCACAAGATTGAATGCACTGTTGTGACTGCTGATCAAACACCAATTCAAGGCCTAAAATGTGAAATCCATGCCAATATGATCTTGTTAAAGTAGGTGCCAACTGTGTGGGTTTGCATAACCTGGACAAAAGTTTTACGTTCATGTCTGTTTTTATTCCCAGTGATCTTTGGGCTTATCTGTAAAGTATATTGGTGACTAGCTATCAGGACACCAAGTCAGGTTCACAGGATCACAGAAAGTTATGACACAGAGGTGGTCCTTTGAGCCCACCATGCCAGCACTGGCTGTATTTCCTAGTATCAATTTCTTGTCTTTCCCAGAATCCTGCACCCCATTTCTATCCAAATATTCATCCAATGCCTCAATTGAACCTCCCTTCTCCACACTTCCAGACAGTGCACTCCAGAACCTAACTACTCACTGGGTGAAAAATATCTTTTCTCACATCACCTTTGCTTCATTTTAAATCTATGCCTTCTCATGTTTTGTTCCTACAATCAGGAACAGTTTCTTCCTATCTACTCTATCCAGCTGATCCAGCTTTTTAAAAAATCTCCATCAAACCTCCTCTCAGCCTTCTTCTTGCCAACATCTTCAAGTAATGCTCATACAGGGCGGCATGGTGGCTAGCACTGCTGCCTCAGGCCAGGGTCCCACGTTCATTCCAGCCTCGGGCGACTCTCTGTGTGCAGTTTGCACGTTCTCCCCGTGTCTGCGTGGGTTTCCTCCGGGTGCTCCGGTTTCCTCCCACAGTCCAAAGATGTGCAGGTCAGGTGAATTGGCCATGCTAATTTGCCCATAGTGTCAGATGCATTAGTCAGAGGGAAATGGGACTGGGTGGGTTACTCTTCGGCAGGTCGGTATGGATCGGTTGGGCTGAAGGGCCCGTTTCCACACTGTAGGGAATCTAATCTAAAAACAAACTGGCATTTCTCATCCAGGGAATCATTCTCATAATTTGCTTCTGCACTGTCTCCATTGTATTCACATGTCTCCTGTAATGCAGCGCTCAACTCTACAGAAGTCCTTTCCTAATTTTACCTAAAGTCCAAAGTGTTTAGTATCCATATAACATCTATAAACAAGAAGGCTCACTGGACCCGAAATGTTAACTCTGCTTTCTCTCCAGAAATACTGTGTTTCTCCAGCAACTTCTGTTTTTATAACATTGACTGGAACTGTTCATAACATCCCCTCAATTATGGGCTTAGTTAACCCAGAGATTCACCTCTCAACACAATTCCCAGCAACAAGATCAAAGCCATCAAGTCCCACTTGGAATGCATAGTGTCTCTTCAATGGTTTAAAGATGCCACTTGTCATGACGTAACTCATTCAGGAACATCAACACTTCAAATTTTTCAGTCAGTTCCCTCATGCCCACTCTCAAGATCTCACCGAAGATCTTTCCCTTCTCTGGTTTCTCACAGTTGGTGTTGTTAGAAATGATCACAAGCTAGAGATGAGGAGGAAGTGAGGACCTCAGATGCTGGATTTCAGAGTCAAAAAGTGTGGCGTTGGAAAAGCACAGCCGGTCAGGCGGTGAAATATGAAGGGGAAAGTGACTATATGAATGTGATTCCTGATGAGTGACTTATGCCTGAAATGGTGACTCTCCTGCTCCTTGGATGCTGCCTGACCTGCTGTGTTTTCCCAGCACCACAAGAGCTGAAGATGAGCTGACCCTCTGCATTCTCCATATTCAACTCACCAAATATAGTTGCCTGCTCCTTCAGATTTCAGACCCTGCTTTCTTCACACTGTCCTTTAGCTTTCGGCCCAAGATGGTTCAGCTCTAGGCTTTTGCCAACTATACACCGGTGGCATTTTAATAGGCACAAATCCCCAGGGGCAGATGACAGGCTGCTATGGGAGACAAGGGAAGAGACTTCTGGGGACCTGGCGTAGGTATTTACTACCTTGCTGACCATAGGTGAAGTGCCAGATGATTCATGTGATTCCTTTGTATAAGAAGGGCAGCAGGGATAAGCCAGGGTAATTACAGACCGGTTTACCTGATGTCAGTGGTAGGGAACTTATTGGAAAAGACAGGACAGGATTAATCATTACTTGGAAAGACAGGGATTGATCAGAGATAGTCAGCACAGATTTGTTAGAGGGAGATGTTGTCTGACTAATTTCATTGAGTTTTTTGAAAAGATGAATATGTTGATGAGTTTAGTACAGTTGATGTGCTTTACATGGACCTCAGCAAGGTCTTTGACAAGCACACACGATTTTCATCTTACTCTTATCAGGACAATTCACAAGAATACCAATTCAAGGGGAAAACCAACACTTGTACTGCATTTGAGGAGAATGCTGATCAGCTGGCATGTGGATTCTGATTGGAAGAGGTGCTGCCATTGAAATGCACCAATTGATGATGATTGATAGTTAACCAGCATGCTTAGTTTAAAGTGCAAACAAAAAAGATTTATTGGTTTATTTCTCAGGACAATGCTCCGATCAATCCGAGTCAAGGTGGCATGCTTAAAATTTAAACAAAGCCTGGCAGTTAACTGTTGGTCATCATTAACTAATGTATTCTTCATGACCCAACTCTACCAGTCAAAGTCTATTTACTAAGCAATCAACACAGTTCTCTCATCCGGTATAAATGTTGTTTTCACTATCCATTGCTATTTCTTGCAAGTTGTCCTGATGACTGACAGGCAACACAGTGCCAGGTGGCTCAATGGTTAACATTGTTACCTCACAGCGCCAGGGACCCAGGTTTGAATCCAGCCTCGGGTGACTGTCTGTGTGGAGTTTGCACATTATCCCCCTATTTGTATGGGCTTCCTAGGTTGGGGTTTTTTTCCCCTAGAGTGTCAGAGGATGAGGTGTAACCTTGTAGAAGTTCATAAAATCATGAGGGGCATGGATAGGGTAAATAGCGAAGATCTTTTCTCCAGGGTAGGGGAGTTCAAAATTAGAGGGCATAGGTTTAAGGTGAGAGGGGAAAGACTTAAAAGGGACCTAAGGGGCAACATCTTCACCACCACAGAGGTGGTGGGTGTATGGAATGAGCTGCCAGAGGATATGGTAGTGGCTGGAACAATTACAACATTTAAAAGGATGGGTGCATGAATAGAAAGTGTTTAGAAGGATCCAGACCAAATGCAGGCCAATGGGACTAGATTAATTTAGGATATCTGGTCGGCATAGACGAGTTGGACCAAAGGGTCTGTTTCCATGTTGTACATCACTATGACTCCGGTTTCCTCCCATAGTCCAAAGATGTGCAGGTTAGGTGGATTGGCTATGAGAAACTGCCCAGTATTGTCCAGGGATGTGTTGGCTAGGTGGGTTAACCATGGTTAAGGTGGGGAATGGGTTTGGGTGGGACGTTCTTCAGAGAGTCAGTGCAGACTCAATGCACCAAATGGTCTCTATCTGCACTGTAGGGATTCTATGATTCTAGTGCAAGATAGAAACCTTCAACAAAATGTACCTATTTACAGCAACAGTTCTATAAAATCAAAAGACTATTTATATATCTCAGCATTAAATTATATTTATTCAATTCATTATAATACACCTGAATAGTTTAATCCACGGGAATGCAAGTACCACATAGATATCAAAGTTTTTGTGGTGAGCTCTGAGTAAGTTTGAGAACAGTTTTTCTGTTCAGTTGTAGCTGGTACAAGCATGTCAGTTTCAAGCCAAAAATCCTTGCACATTAAGGGGATCAGAGTGAGAAATTCTGACCCATAAGGCACAGGAGCAGAAGAAGGCCATTCAGTCCATCACTTCTGCTCCATAATTCAACTCCACCTTTCAGCCTTTACCCCACAATCCTTGATTTCCTTGCTGATTAACAACTTCTCCATCTCAGCTTTGTGAACAAACCCGTCTCTACAACCCTCTCAGAGAAAAAATGTCCTCTTCAAGTCTATACTAATTGGGTGACTCCTTACACTAATATGATGCCCTCTGATCCTAGACTCTCCCACAAGGGGAAACAACCTCTTAGCATCTAACCTATCAATCAACTAAGAATCTTATATGCTTCAATAAGGTCACCTCTCATTCTTCCAAATTCCAATGAGCACAGACCCAACCTACTCAACCTCTCCTAATAAAAAGGATGCTCCCTATTCAGGATCATTCCCTGGACGGCCGGTAATGCTGTTTTATCCTTCCTTAGCCAATGGAGCAAAAGATGTTCAAGGTTCCACCAGGGATCATTTAACCAATGTCTTGTATAATTTTAGTAAGACTTCCCTTATTTTTATCTTCCAACCCGTTTGAAATAAAGGCCATCATTCAATTTGCCTCCCTTATTAGCTGCTGAACTTGAATGCTAGCTTTAGTAATTCACAAATGAGGACTCTTAAATTCCTATAGCTTTCTGCAGTCTTTCTCCAGTTAAATAAATGTTGAGTTATTTTATTCTTTCCCACATTATATTCCATCTGCCAAGTTTAAATCTCTTCACTTAATTTGGTTTACATCCCACTGTAGACTCTTTGAGTCATTCTTAGTGATGGCACCCATGTATGGCAACACTGTACCTTTTCACTGTACTCTTGTACCCCATACGTGAGTACAAGTGACAATAAAGCCTAAATCAAAATGTAATCTAAAATTCTCACCATTTGCATTTCTCCCTATTTTTGTGCCATTCCCAAACTTCACAATGATAAATTCATTCTCCTCATGTCTTCATTCACTCCCTCATATCTTGTAAATAATGCTGCCCCAGCACTGATCCCTGAGGCACTCCACGAGTTACAGTCTGGATCAAGGTTAAAAATCACACAACACCAGGTTATAGTCCAACAGGTTTAATTGGAAGCACTAGCTTTCGGAGTGATGCTCCTTCATCAGGTGGTAATGGCCACCTACCACCTGATGAAGGAGCGACGTTCCGAAAGGTAATGTGCTTCCAATTAAACCTGTTGGACTATAGCCTAGTGTCGTGTGATTTTTAACTTTGTACACCCCAGTCCAACACCAGCATCTCCACATCATTCTGGATCAATGTAGCACCCAACAATGAAAGGATGCTACCATTCCAGTTCCTTTAGTACCCTGTTCCGAGATCTTGTTATAATTATTGAGCCACAGCCAGTCATCCTAGCAATGGTTAAAAAAAACTTCTCTTTTACTCTGATAACTGGTCAGTAACCATAATCTGAGAGGCATTATGACAAGTGCAAGTATTTCTGTGTCAACTTTATTTGAGATGCCTTCTGACTGATGCTCAGTAAATTTCCATTGGTTTCTGTGATGAAACATCTCGGTTAATTAGAATTGAAGAAGCAACCACAGACAATGATCTCACCGAGTCTCCCCTTTTAGAGACTGGGATCCACAGCAGAGTCCTGGGCAGCGGCTTCTTCACCAGAATCCAGAGAATGGTTTCAGTTCGACCTGTAATTAAAAATGGACACACACACACAAACCCTCACACATGCACACATATGTATACTGACATACACACACCCTCACTCACAAAACACACACAGTCTGACATACACACAAGCTCACAGGTTTTCTTTCACATGTCCATTCACACAAATATGCATTCACACACATACAAACACACATGTACACGTACAAACTCTGACACACATATACACATGCACACACACTCTGACAGACACACACAAACTCACACATGCACACTCTCTTTCTCTCACACACACACTCACTCACACACATAAATACACACAGTCTAACATACACACAAACTCATACACATTCACACAAACATACGCACACATTCAAACACACACGCACACATACATACTCTCACACTCAAATACACATACACACACTGACACACACACTGACAGACACACATACTCTGACACACACACATGCACACACTCATACTTACACACATGCACACACATACGCATACATGTACTCTGACATACACACATTTACACATAAACATGCACGCACAAACTCTGACACGCACACACTCTGACACACGCACATATACACACATACACTCTAACACACACACACACATTGTGACACACACTCTGACACATGCGCACAGAAATATTTGCCAAGTACAAGGATGTGAGTAGAGGACTGCTTTTGAATTTGATAAACACGCCCTGGTCATGTATTTGACAACTGAGGTCACGGATGTACAAGTGACTTCGTCTTTGGAATCTTGGTGCCACATTTGACTCTGAACTGAATTTCCAGACACATAATCTGACCATACTAAGACCGCCTGCTTCCCCCTCCCAGATTATTGACCCAATCTCATCTGCAGCTTAAATCTTCATTCATGTCTTTGTTACCCTCCAGCCCCGTGTAATCCTGCAGCTCTCCTCCCTCGCCATTCTACTCCAGTCAGCTAACACTCGTTGAAAGTTGGTATTTCTGAACAGGCAATAGTAGCATTCTCTGTGGTGAATTTAACAATCACTGACTTGAAGTCCGAATCCAGGTTGGACCATTTCAGTGCAGTTCTGAGGGCAGGCTCAGAGGAGATGTAAAACTGAGTGTAATAATTGTGGTGAATATTAAATATGCTGTGGCACCATTTGAAGCATCTATACTCCAATCAAAATTGTCAGGAAATACAGACAAGTTGCTCACTTATCCCACTACTGTTTGTGGGATCTTGCTGTGTATAAAATGGCTGTTGCATATACCTCCATAACAACAGCAGCTGTTTTCAAAATAATTTGTACTCATGAGGATGTAAAAGGTGCGATATAAATACATTATGACAACACATTATGATATAAATAAACTTTCTCATTGTTGAATTTGTTTACAATTATAAAAGTATGGTTCCTTTAAGGACTCTCAATTTGTTTTGCCTTATAGTTTTGCCATTTTATTCTCATCCTTATTATTATTTTGGCCTGACTGTGTATTTTAAAATGTTTTTCAAATCTCATTTCCTTCCTGTTCCGTTAGGATCATTTTGTGTGTTTCCTACATTCCCTGTTTAATTAGTCTGGGTCAGTCTATTATTCCTGACCTCTGTAATGTTGTTTACCTCACATCCAACCTCTCAACTATATCATTCCAAACATACCATGTTTATGTGGTATCCTCTCAATTATATTTCTCAATTTGTTCTCACACTCACTGCCAACATTCCCTTAAATTCCAGCTCTCCTGAATTTATGGAGCACCAGTTTCATTTTTGCGTGCCTCCAGTGACTTTACAATCTTTGCTGATCAGAATTGCAAATTACTCTTCTTGAAATTAAAGGTGGGATTGTTCTGTGATAATAATATTTGGCGTTTGTCTATTCTGTGCACTTTAGGGATGTGCCTGGGAGTGGGCTGTTTCAGATGCATACAGACACATTTAGAGCAAGGCAAAGATACCAGGATGTGTGGCTCTTAACAGATGATAGTGGTAGCAGTGGGGTGAGGGGATCAGAGGAGAATACAGAGGGGGTGAGTTTGTAACAGTAGCCCAACAACAGAAGCTCCTTTCTGGCTGGAGTGATTGAATCCATTAGGGAGGGGGATGGGAATGATGGGAGTGGTGGCAAATGGGATAGAGGTTTGGGGATGGCATGGGTTGGGAGTGGCATGGGAGGGATGGGAATGGGAGACAGTAATGGGGTTGACATGGTTTGGAAATGTCATGGGTGAGTTGGGAATGGGAGAGAAGAATGGGGTTGCCATGGATTGGGAATAGCATGGAGGAGGTGGGAATGGGAGAGAGTGAGTTGGCATGGATTGAGAATGTCATTGGAGAAATGGAAATGGGAGAGAGTAATGAGGTTGGCATAGATTGGGAATCACATGGAAAGGATAGGAATGGGAGAGAGGGCATGGATTGGGAATTACATGGGAGTGAGGTATAGTGATGGCACAGATTGAGAATTACATGGGTGGGATGGGAATGGGAGAGCAGGAGGGGGAGACATGGATTGGGAATAATGAGAGGGATACATGGGAATGGGAAGAGATGGATGGATAGATCATGAGAGCATTGGTATCCAAGAGATGAGGCTGGCATGGGAGAGGTGGGTGAGATAATGGAATTGCTTAAGTGTGGCAAAATGGTTGGGGCAATCAGACAATACAATTTATTACATGCAAGCTAGTCTTTGTGCTAAGTATGAAAATCCTCGAGAATTAAATGAGAGAAAGTTTTAGAAAAGTTTATCAGATGATTTATAAGAATAATTCAGAAGGTGATTATAGTCTCTATCCCCCAGAGCTTCTACAGAATTTAATTCCAACGCTTGAGCACCACACAATTCTAGATTCAAAAAAGGAGCAGTTATAATATTCCAACATGGGCATAGAATGAGATTGATAGGAAGCAGTTTTGCTCAATGATCGATGCTGAAATTATAACAGGAGCTCTCAGAGAAACAGAGTATTTTATTTCTCAATAAAGTAAGCCCATCAGATGCAAACTTGCCTTTTCAATTCAGTAGAAATCAGTTCCTCAAGTAGGTTTTCATGTTCCACCACTTTAAACAAGTCACAAGAATTGGTTCTTGATAAAATCTGCATTCCATAGTAAGGATATTACTAAACCAGAGAGGGTTCAGAAGAGATTTACCAGGATGTTGCTGGGTGTGGAAGGTTTAAATTATAAAGAAAGGCTGGATAGGCTGGGACTTTTCTCACTGGAGTCTAGGAGATTGAAGAGTGACCTTATAGAAGTTTATCAAATAATGAGGGGTATAGGTAGGGTTTATGGTAAATGTTTTTTTCCCTAGGATGGGGGATTTCAAGATTAGAGGATATAGTTTTTAAGGTGAGAGAAAAGAGATTTACAAAAGACATGGGGACAATATTTTTATACAGAGGGTGGTTTGCATGTGGAGTGGACTTCATGAGGAGTGGTGGACATGAACACAGTTACAATGTTTAAAAGACATTTGGATAAGTAGATGAATAGGAAAGGTTTGGAGGGATATTGGACAGGAGCAGGCAGGTGGGACTAGTTTAGTTTGGGATTAGGGTCAGCATGGACTGGTTGAACAGAAGGATCTGTTTCCACGCTGGATGACTCTATGACCATGAGAGATGTTTCTCTTTAAAAAGGACGGGGACACTTTACCTGTGCACAGGTGTTCTACAGAGCTGGACCTAGTATATCTTAACTCTATCACAAAAAGTAACAGCCCCGTGCTATGGGTAACGCACATTTCTGACAGTGAAGATTGAGGTGACATCCTAAAATGAAAGACTCAACCCTGACGAAGCCTAAAAATGAACTTGAGCCCAGAATACTGGTGTAATGTTAAAGAAATTTACCAGTAGGAATTCCAAGAACATATATGGAATAGTCCGGAAAACAATTTTCATTTATATAGCAATTTGCAGAATGACCCCCCCCCCCCCCCACCCCCAACCAAATCGTGTTGGGACTTGTTATTACTCAAATTGTAATATTATCACTGCTGTGTACAATTCAATTTGCACTTTCATTAAATTAAATTAGGCACTGTAACATTAGTAACATTAATTCAAACATTACTTAAGATTATAATCAACTTTAATTGCTTGCTTTTGAATCGCAGTTGCTGTTCAGTGATTGATGTAGCAAGATTTCACGAACAGTCATTTGAGCTGAATGACGAGCTAGGTTATTTGGTTTGTGGTGTTAGCTGAGGAACACCAGCTTACCTGTATCTAAGTTTCTTAAGTTGTATCACGGGCATCTGTTGCCCCTCTGGAGAGATGGTACCTCCATCAGAGCAGCATTCCCTCTGCGCTGCACTGAGGTGTCATTCTGGGCTCAGATCCTGACTAAGGAGAATAGGAGGAGGATATGTGATAAGGGTGACAAAAGTCAATTGGGCATTGTAGAATGGTGCACAGATTTTAGGCACCCCCTCTCTTTCCCTTGCCACAGTTGTGTAGCATCATTTCTGCCCAAACTGTTGAACTGGGTTCAAGTTCCTCTGCTGCCAATTAGGATGTGCTCACATGAGGGTGTATGGTTAATGGGATAGTTCCTGCTGGCCCCGGTACTGCTTTGCACAACATTCTGACTAGTCAAGTTAGCAATTGTTCTTGGACGCGTGAGATGAAAGAGTTCAGGGACTGGAAAGGGGGAGGGTTAAAGAGACAGAGTCCACTTGTTCTTGAATCGACTCCCTGAGACAGTTTGATACTATCTTGTGAGCTGCTCGTGTTTCGAGCAGACTGGCCTGTTTTCAGTGGGGTCCCTAAGATGCTGGTGCAGGTACCAACTACTTCAGGCACTTGTCAATGCAGCATGACACCCACCAGGCTCGTGCTTTGATGAGGCAGCATCACAGCTTGAGGAAATTAGTTTGCGCAGTTTATTCTTTTTCTTTTACTTTTCCAACGCTCCATCAGCCAGGAAGAGAAACCAGTAAAACTTGCAAATGGCTCATGCTGATCTGATTTGTTTTGTATACCTCAGAGCTGTGCTGTGGTAACAGCCGCTCTGTTCATTTCCAAGCCTTATCCATTGATTTACTGTTTGTTCCTGGATGAACACAGCAAGCCAGGCAGCATCAGGAGGTGGAGAAGTCGCCATTTCAGGTGTAATCTTTCTTCAGGTCTCATAATGTTGACTTCTGCACCTCCTGATGCTGCCTGGCTTGCTGTGTTCTTCCAGCTTCCTGCTTGTCTACCTTGGATTCCAGCCTCTGCAGTATTTCTTTGTCTCCTACTGGTTGTTTCCCACCAGGGTTATTCCTGGTAAGACCCCGGTCAGGAGTCCATGCCTTGGAACCGCAGTGGAACAAGGACAGAAAGTGCTGGAAAAGCTCATCAGGTCTGGCAGCATCTGTGGAGAGAAATCAGAGTTAACGTTTTAGGTCCAGTGACCCTTCCTCAGAATGTGGACTCTTTTATTAAGGTGTAGGAGCTGATTGTGAAGCACAGTACTGGCTGACTAGGAAACTTTCCCGCTCTGTCTGCCATCCCGGTATATCAACAGAGTTTACAGATTGATAACCAACCTGTCTGGATATTTCCACTCTCATACCATGACCATAAATTTCTGAGTTGAGACTAGAACCCAGACTTTCTAGCCCAGAGGTGGGGTCAATACCCACTGCACCAGAAGACCTCCTATTCTCAAGCACATCAAAGTCTTGGAGAGGCTGCAGACTTGAGTGAATAGCAGGTGAGGGGAGGCTTTGTTGGAGAGACAAGGGGACTGACCTCCTGTACAGCACAGAAGATGTAATGGTGTTCAAGATTATGAAGGTTTTTCATAGAGAAATGGTTTTCATTGGCAGGATGGTGGGTGAGCAGATAATTGGGAGGACAGCTAGGTGGAAGAATATCCAACACAATGAGGCAGAGTTGATAAGTTGCCTTATTCTTACCTCTAAGTTTCTAAAGGATCTGCACTTCGGTCACAGGGATAAGCAAAACCTATTTAGTTGCTTGAATGCAGACCAATTAGCAGCTAACTCTCAAGATATTTTCTAATCAATTAAAGGTTAAATTTCCACAGTTCTGTTCGACCACAGGGCTGATCTCTCATTAGACTGTTGGTGAGTCTCAGGTTGAGGGGAGAGGTTGAGAAGGTGAGTCCTGCTATATAATATTTATGTGCAATTTGTTTATCTGATTGTAATGTGTATCCTTTTAATTTTAACTCTTATTTTCTGACGTAACTTTGAATCATTGTAAGGTAATGTAACTTTTTTATTCTTGATTTTGTATCTGAGATTTGTACTTAGATTGGGACTGTGAGGGGCAACATTGTAAACCTTTCACTGTACTCCTGTATTTGAGTACACATGACAATAAACCTAATTCTAATTCAAGTTCTTATTTGTGGTAACCTTAGCTGGTGTGGGAATTGAACCCACTCTGTTGGCATCACTCCGCATTGCAAACCAGCCATTGGTTAGCACTGCTGCCTCACAGCACCAAGGTCTCAGGTTCGTTTCCAGCCTCAGGCAACTGTCTGTGTGGAGTTTGCACATTCTCCCAGTGTCTGCGTGGGTTTCCTCCGGGTGCTCTGGTTTTCTCCCACAGTCCAAATATGTGCAGGTCAGGTGAATTGGCCATGCTAAATTGTCCATAGTGTTAGGTGCATTAGTCAGAGGGGGGTGGGTTACTCTTTGGAGGGTCAGTGTGGACTTGTTGGTCCGAAGTGCCTGTTTCCACAATGTAGGGAATCTAATCTAATTCCCCTATTTCCTAACCAACCGGTTCAGATATTAATACACAATGAGCTCAGGTCACCTGCATCAGAGGTAGGGAACACTAAGGCTGTGCCACTGGAACCCCAGCAGTTAACTCACCAGGATTCCAGTGGCTTCACTTCCAGTGTATCATGCCAATCCACAAGCTTTACATGTGAACCTCATCAGTTCACTCTTATGGCAAGCTAATCGACCGCAGTGAGCATCAAAACTGAGCCAATCCAGTTGCTAGCCATGTCTATCCCTAGTAGTGGTGGCTGGGTGGTAGCAGTGAGTGGGCTATCCATGAGCTGTAGAATGAATGCGGTGTGCAGACCAGCACCGAAAGGGTTAACTTTCAAGGATTTGTCGCCTTGACTGGGTTAGTGTCTTTTCAAGTACAGAAAATTAAAGGGACTGGCTAATTGAAGGTTTCTAATTGAAGGATTTGATCAGGTAGATGGAGGTGACAACTTCTGCTGGGCATAGCCAGAACAAAAGAGGGATTGGGGGTGGGGAGGGGGGTATCCTTAATGTTAGAGCAGCCCTTTAAGAGAAAGCACTTCCTCATCCAGCAGGTAATGCTAATTTGGACCTCTCTTACCCCTTCCCAAAAATAGATTAGTGCGTTGAGTATAGGAGTTGGGACGTCGTGTTGCAGCTATACAGGACATTGGTTAGGCCATTTTTGGAATACTGCATTCAATTCTGGTCTCCCTGCTGTAGGAAAGATATTGTTAAGCTTGAAAGGATGCAGAAAAGACTGACAAGGATGTTACCAGGGTTGGAGGTTGGAGCTGTACAGCAAGGTTGAAGAGACTGGGACTGTTTTCCCTGGAGCGTCAGAGGCTGAGGGGTGACCTTATAGAGGTTTATCAAATCATGAGGGGCATGGATAGAGTGAATGGGTCTTTTCCCCAGTGTAGCTGAGTCCAAAACTAGAGGGCATAGGTTTAAAGTGAGAGGGAAAAGTTTTAAAAGGGACCTCAGGAGCAAAAGGTGTTGTGTGTATGGAATGAGCTGCCAGAGGAAGTGGTGGAGGCTGGTACAATTACAACATTTAAAAGGATGGATACTTGAAGAGAAAGGGTTTAGAAGAATATGGGCCAAATACTGGCAAATGGGATGAGATTAACTTTGGCTATCTGGTCGGCATGGACGAGTTGGACCGAAGGGTATGTTTCCATGTTGTACATCTATAAGACTCAAGGCATTTCAAAAATGAGATCAATAGATTTTGGTTAAGTTGCAGCACCAAGGGATTGGGACAATGGTAGGTGTATGGCATTAAGATAACAATCAGACAGGATCTAACTGAATAACACAACAGGCTGGAGGGGTTGCTCCCATTCCTATAATGTTTCTCACCACTAGAATTTAATTTGGTGTGAGACAAAGACCAAAGAATGCTCTTTGTTTACAGAGTGCCATCACCAATGCCACAACCCCCATCCTCTCAGAAACGCCCCAAGGTCTTTCACACACGCCAACTTGCTGTGAAGTGTAGAGACTGTTGTTATGTAAGCAAAGATAATTGACACTGTGACTTGGAGGCTGGCTTAGATCAGGAAACCCGATTTAGGCCGAGAGGTCGCACCTGGTACTTTCTGAGCCGCTTGGGTTAACAGCCCAGTGTGTGGTGGAAAACAAAACTTAAAAGAGGAAAGCTCAGGGCAGCTCACCACCCTTCCATTACTCCCAAACACATACTCAGCCAACGAGGCAAACCTGTAATTTAGGGGAAGCAATGATCGAAGATTTACAGGCAGCTGGTGTCGTCATAGAAACCATCGTTGCTTTTCTCATCTAACAGAAGAAGGTTTTTCCCAGCTTTGGAAATCTTCAAGAGATCTTGTTGAGGTTTGATACGTAGAGGCTTTTATTCTTGGCTAGAAAACAGGGGAACGGTGTCAGGATAAGGAGTTGCCCATTTGGATGAGAGATGAGGAGAAATTTCTTCATTGTGAATCTTTGAAATTCTGTACCCCAGAGGTTGATACATTTTTGAACACTAAAGGAACAAAGGATTATGGGGCGGGAAAGTGAGGCTAAGATACAAGTTCAATGTAAAGTTATTGAATAGCAGGATAGGCCTTTAGGCCTACTCTTAGCCTCATGCACAGTATCAGAAATAGCCTGACTGACACCAAAACTGTGCTTCAAACTGAAGCCATATCTGAGGCAAAACATCCCATCACACACATTCATAGATGTGTTCCTGGAGTCCTACTCCCAACCAACATTACGCAATACAGATGATCTGGCCATTATCCCATTTTTTTTTGTGGGAGTTTGCTGATTGTGAATTGGCTGCTGCATTTCCCACTTTGATTACAGTTCACAAGTACCTTTTTGGCTTTGAAACACTTTGAAAAGGATTCAGGTCTTGAAAGGTGCTATATAAATGTACATTGAATGAAGTTGAGGGGGAGACTAGCTGTAGAACCTTCTACAAACAGTTAGACAAAGGCTTGGTTAAAATACTTAGTGAGCAGCTCTGGACACCACACCATTAGAAGGATAATTTGGTCTTAGGAATACGACCAAGATTCATCTGGACTCCAAAGGTTAAACCATGTCGAGAGCTTACACAAACCAGGGTTGTGAGAAAGCGAGGACTGGCAGATGCTGGAGATCAGAGTTGAAAAGTGTGGTGCTGGAAAAGCACAGCAGGTCAGGCAGCATTTGAGGAGCAAGAGAGTCAACATTTCGATCATAAACCCATGTGCCCAAAATGTTGAATCTCCTGCTCCTTGGATGCTGCTGTGTTTTTCCAGCACCACATTTTTCGACACAAACTAGGGCTGTACTCATTGTCCTTCAGAGGGATAAGGGCTGATTTGATGAACATTTTCAAGGTTTCAAGTGAACAACTTATAACCAATGGTTGCGGAGTAGGTTTGGTAAACAAAGGTAGGAACTAAATTAAAACCATGTGTATTAGAAGCGCAATTAGGAAATATCTTTTACACATAAAGAATGGTATAAATTTGCAACTTTCCTCCACAAATTGCAAATGAGGTAAAATTAAAAATCAATTGACTTTTTAAACCAAAATTAAATGGAGTAAAAATGTGTATGTGGAGATCATCCAAGTCCTCATTGTTTGGGAACAGGGCTGGAGGGGCCGAATGACCGCTGCCTTTGTTTATAAAATGCCACATTCCCTCAATGTTGTGTGGTGTTTCAATGTAACCTGCATGCTCAGGAATAAAAGTGAGCCAAGCTGATACTGCCTTGGTTCCAGGCTCCAAGCAATTTCTGATCTGCAGGTACAACAATTAAACTCTGAATGACCCAAGGTTGCATTCATGTAAAAACTGCATTCAATTTTCACACATGCTGTTATGCAAGGTGGGAAATTCTCTTTTAAAAAAAAACACATCATGCAACACATCATGAGCCACACTGTGGCACATCAGTCGATATACAACAATCTGCAAGGCATCTTTTGATAAGTCATATTTACAGAACTTCCAGCTGCATTTTCAAGAAACACACAATAACAGAGCTGTTCACCACTTCAAAATATACATTAGCCCAAAGTAATAGTTTGTGAACCCAGTTATTCCCTATTGAGCCAACACTTCATTAGTAACTTAAGCTGCTGGTTGCTGATGTAAGTGAAATCCACATCAGTGAGTTGGTTTCCAATATTAGTTTGCAGCTGAGGGTAATGGACAGTTTCAATTTCTTGTAAATTGTGCTGAACTGGGCAATAATTATAGTCATTGCTGAGATATTGTCAGGCTACCCTGCCTACTGTGGTACCAGCTCACACAAATAGAAATCTTGGCAGGGAAACAGACCATGCAGCTCATTATGATATCGGCCAATAAAGAGACATTCCAGCCTCTTTGTACCCGGCCATGTGGGACATTTCTGGAGAAAGGTCTCTGGCCATAAGACTATGAGATCATTGTATGTGGGAAGAGCAAAAGGTGACCATTCTGCCCATCTTCTCTGCTACTCCACTCAATGAAATCATGACTCATCTGATAATCCTCCAACTCCCCTTCCCTCACAGCCCAGGATTCCCTTACCGTTTAAAAATATCTCTCAGCCGTGAATCTGTCAAAAACACTGCTTTTACTGCTCTCTGTGGTAAAACATTCATTACCCTCTGAGATACTCCCATCTTAAACTCTGGATTATTGAATATTTTCAGAATGCTATTTGTGTCTTGTATGGTGAAGATTGATGCAAGGTATTCACTCAATTTCTCTTCTGGTTCCCCATTATCATTTCCCCCACCTCATTCGCTGTTCCCTTTGGCCTCTCACTTCTTTTCTGTACAGTTAGAGTTTTTTAAAAAATACTACTTGTTGGCTTCCCCTCCAAGTTTATTTTCTGCCTTTTTATTTCTTGTTTTGATCATTTTTTGTTGGTTCTAACACTTGCTCAGACCCCTTGGCTTACCATTAATCTTTGACACATTGTTTGTTATTTCTTTCAATGTAATGCTATTCTTACATCTCCTGGTTAAACATGGTTGGTTCCTAAAACCCTTCTTCCTCGCTGGGATAGATCTTTCTTGTGAGTCACAAACTATTTTCTTAAATGCCCATCACTGGGCTTGGATTGTCTTTTCTGCTAAACCCCTTTCCCTGTTCCCTGCCATGATTCCATTACCCTTATTTAAGTTTGGGACAATTGTTTCCAACCCTCGTTTCTCACTCTCAAACTGAATCGTGGAATGGCCTGCCTGCAAACAGTAGTAGACTCGTCAACTTTAAGGGCATTTAAATGGTCATTGGATAGGCATACGGACGAGAATGGAATGGTGTAGGTTAGATGGGCTTTAGACTGGTTTCAAAGGTTGGTGCAACTTTGAGGGCTGAAGGGCCTGTACTGTGCTGTAATGTTCTATATTCTATGAATCCTAAGTTCTACCAATTTATGGTCACTGTTTCCTAGGGGCTCTTTTGCTCCAAGGTCATCTATTAACCCTGCCTCATTACATATTACCAGATCCAAAATAGCCTGATCTCTTGGTTGGATCCATATTATATCATTTAGGAAACTGTCCCAAATGCACCAATGAGCTCTTCTTTGTGGCTACCCCTGCCAATGTGATTTTTCCAATCGAAAAGAGACCTATGGGGCAACTCTTTCACACAGAGGGTGGTACATGTATGGAATGAGCTGCCAAAGGAAGTGGTGGAGGCTGGTACAATTACAACATTTAAGAGCATTGGGATGGGTATATGAATAGGAAGGGTTTGGAGGGATATGGGCTGGTTGGCATGGACGGGTTGGACCGAAGGGTCCACCCCATTCCAACACTGGTACTTCATAGAGTCATATAGCCATAGAGATGTACAGCATGGAAACAGATCCTTCGGTCCAACTCGTCCATGCCGACCAGATATCCCAACCCAATCTAGTCCCACCTGCCAGCACCCGGCCCATATCCCTCTTAACCCTTCCTATTCATATACCCATCCAAATGCCTCTTAAATATTGCAATCGTACCAGCCTCCACCACTTCCTCTGGCAGCTCATTCCCTACACGTGCCACCCTCTGTGTGAAAACGTTGCCCCTTAGGTCTCTTTTATACGTTTCCCCTCTCACTCTAAACCTATGCCCTCTACTCCCCAACCCAGGTAAGAGACATTGTCTATTTATCCTATCCATGCCTCTCATGATTTCCATGCTGTACATCTCTATGACTCTATGACATGATGATTATAGTACTCATGATAAATGTACTATCTTTTCACCCGTCCTCATGACCTCCTGATTTATTCTCTATCGTGAAGTTATTGCCACTGTAAGGAGGCCTATAGAAGTCTCCCATTAATGTCTCCTACCCCTTGTTATTTCTTACCTCCACCCATGTGGTTTGTATATCTTCCCATCCAAGATCATTTCTTGCTGTCATACTTATTCCAAATCTTACTAACAGAGCTATCCCACCATCTTTTCCTTCCTTTCTATACTTTCCAAAAGATACAGGACATCGGATTATAGTCCAACCGGTTTATTCAAAATCACAAGCTTCTGGAGTGCTGCTCCTTCGTCAGGTGAAATCGACTGTTAGACTATAACCTGGTGTTGTGTGACTTCTGACTTTGTCCACCCCAGTCCAACACTGGTACTTCATAGAGTCATATAGCCATAGAGATGTACAGCATGGAAACAGATCCTTCGGTCCAACTCGTCCATGCCGACCAGATATCCCAACCCAATCTAGTCCCACCTGCCAGCACCCGGCCCATATCCCTCTTAACCCTTCCTATTCATATACCCATCCAAATGCCTGTTAAATGTTGCAATCGTACCAGCCTCCACCACTTCCTCTGGCAGCTCATTCCCTACACGTGCCACACTCTGTGTGAAAACATTGCCCCTTAGGTCTCTTTTATACGTTTCCCCTCTCACCCTAAACCTATGCCCTCTACTCCCCAACCCAGGGAAGAGACATTGTCTATTTATCCTATCCATGCCTCTCATGATTTTATAAACCTCTATAAGGTCACCCCTCAACCTCCAACGCTCCAGGGAAAACAACTCTCAGCTATTCAACCTCTCCGTATAGCTCAAATCCTCCAACCCTGGCAGAATCCTTGTAAATCTTTTTTGAGCCCTTTCAAGTTTCACAATGTCTTTCCGATAGGAAGACCAGAAATGCACGCAATATTCCAACAGTGGCCTAACCAATGTCCTGTACAGCTGCAACATGACCTCCCAACTCCTGTACTCAGTACTCTGCACATGCTCTAGAATATTAAGTCCTCAGCTTTGATTTCCTTGTAAGAATGTTGCTATGATGGCTATAAGATCCTACCTACTGACCTCTTCTAATTCATTTATTTTGTTTCAAATATTACAGCATATACATTTATGTAAAGAAACATTAATTTTTACCATTTCCCCCTTGACTATATTGCTGCTGTGAACATTAACTCTGCAGGTGCTCCATTGTGTTAGCATACCCCACTTTGATAAGTATAAGAAAATGATATATGATCTCTAATGTACAATCATGGTTAATGACAACAGCTCGCTCTTTTGAAGTGTTCTTGCCTTGTGACTCAAAAGTAGCCTATATGTTAAACAATGCTTACTTGATGCTGTTCCACTAGCTCATTTTAAGCCACTTTGGTGTCCCATGGACACTGATATTTAGGAGGAAATGGTTGTATCGTGATAATGACACTGGACTAATAATTCGGAAACTGCACAGGCTAAAGCTCTGGAAATGTGGCTTCAAATCCCTCCCATGGCAGCTAGTGACATCTAAATTTCAATAATTGGCTCAACAGTAGAAGACAGAGGGTGGTGGTAGAGGATTGTTTTTGGACTGGAGGCCTGTGCCCAGCAGTATTCTACATGGATCTGTGCTGAGCCCACTGTTGTTTTTCATTCATGTAAACAATTTGGATGAGAATATAGGAAGCATAGTTTGTAAGTTTGCAAATGACGGCATAATTGGTAGCAATGACCTCGAGGTGCCAGTGTTGGACTGGAGTGGACAAAGTTAGAAATCACACAACACCAGGTTATATTCCAACAGGTTTATTTGGAAACACTAGCTTTCGGAATGCTGTTCCTTCATCAGGTGGTTGTGGAATATTCTCCACAACCGCCTAATGAAGGAGCAGTGCTTCGAAAGGTAGTGTTTCCAAATAAACCTGTTGGACTATAACCTGATGTTGTGTGAGTTCGAACCATAATTGGTTGTATAGAGGACAGTGAAGAAGGTTGTCTAAGAGTACAACGGTATCTTGATGAGTTGGGCCAATGGGCTGAGAAGTGGCAGGTGAAGTTTAATTTAGATAAATACAAGGTGTTGCATTTTGGTAAGACAAACCAGGGCAGGACTTACATAGTTAATGGTAGACCACTGGGGTGTGTTGTCAAACAGAGAGATTTAGAGGTTCTTTGAAAGTGGCGTTATGTAGACAGAGTGGAGAAGAACGTATTTGGCATGTTTGCTTTCATTGGTCAGAGCATCGAGTATAAGGATTGGTACGTCTTGTTGCAGCTGTACAGGACACTGGAGAGGCAACATTTGGAGTACTGCATACAGGTCTGGTCACTCTGCTGTAAGAAAGGTGTTATTAAATTGGAAAGGCAACGGAAAAGATTTACAAGGATGTTACCAGGACTGGAGGATTTGAGTTATAAGGAGAGGCAGGATAGGCTGGGACTTTTTCCCTGGCGTGTAGGAGGTTGAGGGGTGACCTTATAGAGGTTTATAAAATCATGAGGGGCATAGATAAGGTAAAAGTCTTTCCTCTTGAGTAGGGCAGTTCAAACCTAAAGGACAAAGGTTAAGATGAGAAGGGAAAGATTTAAAGGGTGAATGGTAGGTGTCTTTTCCCTAGGAAGGGGGATTTCAAGACGAGGGGACACATTTTTAAGGAGAGAGAGATTTAAAAAAAACATGAGGGCAATGTTTTTACACAGAGGGTGGTTCATGTTTGTAATGAACTCCTGTGGGAGTCATGGAAGTGGGCACAATTACAATATTTAAAAGACATCCAGACAAGTACATGAATAATGAACTCCTGTGGGAGTCATGGAAGTGGGCACAATTACAATATTTAAAAGACATCCAGACAAGTACATGAATAGGAAAGGTTTGGAGGGATATGCCCGGAGCAGGCAGATGGGACTAGTTTAGTTTGGGATTATGGTCAGCATGAACTGGTTGGACCGAAGGGTCTGTTTCTGTGCTGTATGACTCTAAAAGAGACCTGAGGGGAAACGTTTTCACACAGAGGCTGGTACATATACGGAATGAACTTCCAGGGGAAGTGGTAGATGCAGGTACAGTTACAACATTTCATAGATATTTGGACAGGTACGTGGACAGGAAAGGTTTAGAGGGATATGGGCCAAATGCCGGCAAGAGGAATTAGTTCAGTTTGGGAAACCTGGTTGGCGTGGATATGTTGGACCGACAGGTATGTTTCTGTGCTGTATGATTCTATAAATAAAACAAAGCTGTCCATTGAAAGCTAACCTCAGGAATGGGCTTTCCCCATGGTAGAGACAAGGCGATTAACACTGTAGGCTCCATGCATTCTTTATCTGAAAGGCTCATCACCTAAGATCAGGATTCATGGCCCTACCTGACCAAACTTTGACACCCAGATCAAACCTGGGGACTTGCTGGTCCCAGGGCCATGCTGCAAAAGTTACACAACACGATGTTTCCAAAAGCACGATAAATGAGCATGAACTGAAAGCCAACTGGGGTGGCATGGTGGCTCAATGGTTAGCACTGCTGCCTCCCAGTGCCAGGGACCCGGGTTCGATTCCACCCTCAGGCAACTGTCCGCGTGGCGTATGCACACTCTCCCCGTGTCTGCGTGGGTTTGTTCTGGGTGCTCCGATTTCGTTCCACAGTCCAAAGATATGCAGGTTAGGGTGAATTGGCCAAGCTAAATTGCCCACAGTGTTCAGGTATGTGTAATCTAAATGCATTAGTCAGGGGTAAATGCAGGGGAAGGGGTCTGGGTGGTTTACTCTTAGAAGCATCAGTGTGGACTTGTTTGGCCAAATGGCCTGTTCCACACTGAAGTAATACCACGGTTCTAATAATACAAAAATCCCCATCTGTCTGCTCCAGGTTGTCAGTTCTGAGTCACCTGCTTTCAATTAGCTGTATCCCTCATTTTGACAAGCTGCTGTCAACACAGTTCATCTTGTACTGACTGAGCACCACTCCAGGGCTTGAGATGAGAAAAAGAAATGTAAGGTTGACACTCCAGTGAGGTACCAAGAATATGAGCTGTACCATCCTTGGACATACTGTCAACCTGAAAAATCTTGTGACACAATTCACAAGAAGAGTCAGGGTGTTATCCCTGGGGTCCCGGTCTATATTTATCCCTCAATCAATCTCACCAAAAAAAAGACAGATTATCTGGTCATTATTGTCATCATGTTTGAGGGAGCTTATTGTGTATAAATTGAGCGCAATGTTTCCAATGTGACAGTGTATTTCAGTGCCTGTAAAGTGCTGGAAGATAATTGTGAAAGGTCCCACATTCAGTAAGTGTAAGATTTCCCTCATTTATGTCTGTATGTGTGCAAGTACATGACAGATATTCCAACCATTTCTAACCTTAAAGCCAGTGCAATTGTCATTTTTGGATCTTGGATTATGAACTCCAAGATGGACAGCTCTAAATACAGCCTTTTTTGGGGGGGGGCCTATTAAATAAATATGTATGAATTATTTTGCAAATGTGTCTTGAAGGGCTTGTCACGTGTGATAAGAGACTCTTTTATTTCCTTTCAAAATCACTTCAAAGGATTAGAGTCGCTTTGCACCTAAGAATTTAGTTACATAACGTCAATTTGCCAAGTGCCAAAGTGTACCTGATTTTTCTAATTTGGTCTGCTGGACTGAATCTGTCACAACACTGAGCAGATTTTGTGTTTTGAGCTTCCAGAGACTGCAGGAGGCACAGGTTGCTAATGAGAGTTTGTTTTTGCTTTTCTTGTCGGTACAGACAATCATTGTTAAACGTCTCCCCTGTCCTCCTACTGCAAATCCAGTGCTTACAGAGTCACAGAGCTGTACAGCATGGAAACACACCCTTCAGTCCTACTCATCCATGCTGATCAGATATCCTCAATTAATCTAGTTCCATTTGACAGCATTTAGCCCATATCCCTCTAAGCGAAAGCGAGGACTGCAGATGTTGGGGATTAGAGTCGAGAGTGTGGTGCTGGAAAATCACAGCAGGTCAGGTAGCATCCAAGGAGCAGGAGAATTGATGTTTCGGGCAAAAGCTCTTCATCATTCCTGATGAAGGGCTTTTGCCCGAAATGTTGATTCTCCTGCTCTTCGGATGTTGCCTAACCTGCTGTGCTTTTCCAGCACCACACTCTTGACCAATATCCCTCTAAACCCTTTATATTCATATACCCACCCAGAGGCCTTTTAGATGTTGTAATTGTATCAACCTCCATCACTTCCTCAGGCAGCTCATTCCATATTTGCACCATCTTCTGTGTGAAAAGTCGCCCCATATGCCCATCTCACCTTAAACCTATGTCCTCTAGGTTTGGACTGCCCTACCCTGGGTAAAAGACCTTGGCTATTCACCCTATCTATGATGATTTTATAAACCTCTATCAGGTCACCCCTCAGACTCCAACATTCCAGTGAAAACAGCCCCAGCCTATTCAGCCTCTCCCTATAGCTCAAGCCCTCCAACCCTAGCAACATCCTTGTTAATCTGTTCTACACCATTTCAAGTTTAACAACATCGTTACTGTTGGAGGGAAACCACAACTGTATGCAGTATTCCAAAAGGGTCCTAACCAATGTCCTGTACAGATGCAACATGACCTCCTAACTTCTGCACTGACCTCAAGTGAGGGTTCTGCAATGGGCTCTCCTTCAATGAAAGCTAGAATATTTTCTAACCTAGGCAAAACTGAGGACTGCAGATACTGGAGATTAGAGTCGAGAGTGTGGTGCTGGAAAAGCACAGCAGATCAGGCAGCATCCGAAGAGCAGGAGAATCAACGTTTTGGGCAAAAGCCCTTCATCAGGAAATCATTTTCAGGTCAAAAGCCCTTCATTTGATATTTGCTAACCTATTAAGCACAATGCTCTCTGGATGCAATAAAGCTAATAGGGAAATGCCCCTTTGCAAAGTAGCACTGGAGCGATGTGCTGTGAGGATTTATTGACGGGATTTATCCTAAGCAGCCCTGTGACACAGGACTCTGTGGTCCATTGGCTGCTCCAAAGGAGTGCACAATAAGACAAACATCAATTGCACCAGGAAGACCGTCAAACTCTGTGAAAGATGCTTGTTAGCCTGCACACATTCCTGTTGAAGGGCTTATGCCTGAAACATCGACTCTCCTGCCCCTCAGATGCTGCCTGACCTGCTGTGCTTTTCCAGTGTCACAATTTTGACTCTAACTCACCAGCAACTGCAGTCCTTACTTTCTCCACAATGTATTGGTCTTCTAGTGCTGTTGTCCACAAGTGGGTGTTGCAGACTGACACATACCAAGATCCAGGACAATGTCAAGAACGACAGACTAAAGTTTGGGGAAGATGGTATAGAGGTGCAATGGGGAAAGGTCACTACCTAAATACACCGAAAGGCTGAAAACATTCTTGAACAATATAGAACTATTTAGGCTCCGTGTCTGTCATGGAACATACATTGTGAAGATCAAGAGCACTGGATTGGCAGTGAGGAGCCACAGAATGGAAGATGCAGTAAGGGGGTAAGTGAATTCAATTGCATTTCCAGTAACGCTCAATTTGAAATGTTTTGGTATGTACTTTTGCAAATTTTATGAAATATGTATTTTTTGGAACCAAGTAAAATAAACTAAGGCCTTTCAGCTACAATAAACAAGGGAGACTGGGTGAAACTTCTTGAGTTATGTGTTGGACATGTATTCAATCTTGTAGCGAATTGTAAATGTACAGCATTAGCAGAAATTGATTGGGATTACACTTTACACTTTTGAGTGGTCGTGTGAATTTTATGAAGAAAGTGTGAAGTTTATTGAAAGAAAAAGCTAATGGGAAGAAGAAAAACGGAGGAAGGCCGGAACAGAATGGGGGAAGAAATGAGGGAAGTCAAGAAGAACTGAAGGCAAGAATGGGGGAGATTGGAACAGCTGAAAGAAGGAAAGCAAAAGGAGGAATGACAAAAGGAAAGACGGAAGAAAAATTTGCAGTTACACCGCATAGTCGCTCAGTGGTTAGCACTGCTGCCTGTGTCAGGGACTCAGGTTTGATTCCAGCCTTGGGCAACTGTCTGTGTGGAGATTGCATGCTCTCCCTGTGTCTGCATGGGTTTCCTTGGATGCTCCAGTTTCCTCCCACAATCCAAAGATGTGCAGGTTAGGTGAATTGGCCATGCTAAAGTAGTAAAGGCCAGTTAGTGGACAACAAATTCTCCATTAACAGCCATTGGTTAATAACCATAGAATGTGCTTTTGTCATATTGATTGAGGGATAGACATTAGCCTGGACCCTGCCTCATTCTTCTTCATAACAGAACCATGTGATCTATCTGAAAGGTAAATGAGGTCACAGTTTAATATTGCACCTCAAACCGTTTGGCACTCCCTCAGTATTGCACTGGAGTTAAGAGAGAGGGAAGATATATGGAAAGAGACGTTGGGATACCTGGTCAGCATGGACAAGTTGGACTGAAGCGTCTGTTTCCGTGCTGTACAACTGTATGACTCTATAAGTTTTATCTAAATACACCCATTTCAATCAAATTAAGAAATTATAACTGTTGTTCTACATGAGATACAATGAATTTAAGAGACAATTTTTATGATCTTCATGGAAGAAATATTGTTTTCATTTATATAAGTAAGAATAACAGAGCCAGTTAATCCTGGAATACTTCATCTGCTCATTATTTCATCTCATTCTGCCTTTGATGTTCTGATTAATTGGATTTCAGTCATCAATTACAGCTACTAACCTCTTGTACTAAAGTACATAGAGTCTATAGAACACAAAGAAACCATTCAATTCAACTGGTCTGAGTGCTGTTTAAACTCCACACAAACAGCTTCCCTCACAATATAAAATCAAAACACTGTGGATTAGTGTTACAGAATTGATGTTCCAAGTCAAATATGACTCTTCTTCTGAATCATTTCTTGTGAATATAGCTGGTTGTTAAGTACCTGACTGGGGTTAAATTATTAAACAATTGACTGATTAGATATAAGGGTGAACAGTTAGGTGTTCTTGTGGCACAGTGGTAGCATCTTTACCTCTGCACCAGAAAACCCAGATTCAAGTTCCATCTATTCCAGAGGTATATCTAGACAGGTTTACTTAAAACAAAATGAGGGAGAGCAGTTGCGACTGGTCTGTGGAGTAAGTGTAAGACTAAGTTGTTAATAAAAGATCCTTGGTTTCTGCTCGCTGACTTGTTTGGATCTGGTTTGACACTCACATTGACGTTATCTCACCCTATTTGCAAATCTTTCTACTCTTTTCTCCCTCATGTTTATCCAGCTTCCCCATACATGAATCTGTACTATTCACTTCAAATATTCCTTGTGGCAGAAAGTTTCCCATTCTCACCACTCTCTGGGTAGAGAGGTTTCTCCTGAATTCCTTGTTGGATGTATTAGGAGTAAGTGTATCTTTGCAGATGGCAGCACGGTGGCTCAGTGGTTAGCACGGCTGCCTTACAGCGCCAGGGGCCTAGGTTCAATTCGGACGACTGCCTGTGTGGAGTTTACATATTCTCCTTGTGTCTGCGTGGATTTCCTCCCGTTGCTCTGGTTTCCTCCCACACTACAAAGATGTCCAGGTTAGGGTGGATTGGACATGCTAAATTGTTCAGAGATGTGCAGGTGAGGTGGATTAGCCATGGGAAATGCAGGGTGATGGGGTTGGGTCTGGGTAGGATGCTCTTTGGAGAGTCAGTGGGGACTGAATGACCCGCTTCCACACTGCAGTGATTCGAGGTAGTGCACTTGAATTTTCAAAGGACAAGGTGCTACCTCACAGTTAAGAACATACAGTGTAGGGAGATGACATATTTGCGTGAAAAAGAATCAGTTCCCTAACAGGAAGCTGAGAATCAGGATACTTGGGTCCTTTTTGAGTTGACTAGTTTTAATGAGTGGAATCAGGGATGGATGCTGGAACTGTAACTATTTACAATGGATTATCAATGAATAGGATGAAGGAACCAAATGTCTGGTGACTACATTTGTGGATGACACCAAGTTAAGTCAGAAAGTAACTAGTCAAGAGAAGGTATAGAGATGGCAAAGAAATATTGACATGTTAAAAGATTGAGCAAATATTTAGGCAGTTAGATTTCACATGGGGAAAATGTGAACTTTGGTAGGATGAGCAGAAAATGTAAATTGGGAGAGAGTCCAAAACACAGTGGGACAGAGGGATATGGGTATCCTCACCCTCTTCAAGATGAAGGTTATGAGAATTTTTCTGTCCAAGGCTTTTCAAAAGTAATGGAGCCTGGGTCATTTAATTTATTCAAAACTGATGTTTGATAGACACGGGAGTCAAAGGTTATGAACAAGCAGGTAGGAAAGTAGAATTGAGAACACAAACAGATCAGTCATGTTCTTATTCAATGTTGGAGCAGGCTTGAAGGATCAAATAGAGTCATAAAGTCATAGAGATGTACAGCACGGAAACAAACCCTTTGGTCCAACACATCCATGCCAACCAAATGTCCTAACCCAATCTAGTCCCATCTACCAGCATCCAGCCCATATCCTCCAAACCCTTCCTATTCATATTCATATACCCATCCAGATAATCCATTCTTATTCCTGTGTCCTATGTTCTTATTTATAACCTCTAGTTCTGATCTGACCCCCAAAAAATAAACATCAAACCATTCGAAGCCCAAGCATTTACACATGGGCCAACCTTCTCTACCTTTACTCTGTCAAAACTGTTCAGAATCCAAATTATTTCCATCATGTCACCATCCTCATGGGAAGCTAAAAATTCTCAACGGCAGCAAAATTCCAAATCTCATTGCTTTGGAACCGAGCACATGGTTTTACTTGGATGCAGTAGCTGTTTTAAGGTAAAAGTGTCTGTTTGATCCAATCAGAAAACAATGTAAAGTTGGCCTTAACCAAGTTGTCTCACTTGACACAGAGTATGTGAGCCCCTCTGCTTCTCAGTATGAGTGCAACACTGAGCTAATGCTAAGAAAAACAGAAAGGAGAAACTCAGCAGGTCTGGCAGCATCGTGGTGAGAGAGAAATAATGTCTTGGATCCAGTGACCCTTCTTCAGAACAGGGTTTTGAAACGTTAACTCTGTTTCTCTCTCCACAGATGCTGCCAGACCTGCTGAATTCCTCTAACAATTACTGGTTTTGTTTCAGATTTCCAGCATCTGCTGTTCTTTGCTTTACTTTAATGAACTAATACTGTTGTTCTCAGTAAAGGGGTAAAGTGACTTGTGTCTAATGGATATTTTGACTAAACATCCAGTTTGTTTCCATAATTCTTCGCTCCATGCCTTGCCCAAATCTACATTGATTGCTTGTACACAGGTCTGTTTAGCAATTGTAAGCATGACCGATGTGGGTCTTTTATGTTCTTTCCCTATCTCTCTGTCAAAGCAACAGGGACAGGTTCTTGTGACTCTAGAACTGCAACAGGAGACCATTTGTTCAAAGCACAACTGCAAAACACTCAGCAATGCAAGAACATGGCTGATGAATTTCATCACATGAAAAGTAAAATAATGCAAAGATGTGGAAAGGTGTTTGCGTAATCAGAGAAAACAAACTGCAGACAAATAGAGAGGGGGAGAAGATGGCGTTCTTTAGTATAATCTTATAACAAGGGCAATGAGATCTCAATCATTTTCGGATGCACGTGACAACTCAGGGATGGGGGAGGGGGTTAGGAAGAAAGTTTTCTCTAGTGTTTGCCACAGGAAACAACAGAAGGGTGTTGTGTCCCTCGACGTTAATTCTGAACAAAAAAAGCTGCAACGTTTTTAAATTGTCTTTTGTCATCATCTGAATGTGTTAGTAAATCCTGAGTACATGTTGGCAATATCGTACAGGCATGGGCTTACTGGGTACAGGTAATAAATCTCATTGGGTACAGTTGAACATAGCTATCGGGCAAGGGTAGAATTCTCCCGCTGCACTCTGCTTAATAAACATCTTCTGTGTGCAGTTGCGAGTCAACTCCCTTCTTCAAAATGACCACATTATAATAATTTACAAAGGCACTGGTTCTGAACATGTAAAAAACAAAACGACCAGCACAATATAATACCAATAACTTTTTGAAAGATATCTTGCAATTCAAGATTTGAGTTGTTATATTGATGAGGAAATTCTAAAGAACCTGGAACACTTGTCTCTGGAAAAGACAAGACTGAGGGATAACCTGATCATGGGTTTATAAAATTATGGAAGGGGCTTGACAGGGGGTGGGGGGGGGGGATTCCAAAACTCAAGTCACTACCACAAGGTAGTTACTCGTAAATCTGATCAGGAATTCAGGGAAAGCTATCTTTTCTCAGAGAATGGTGAGGATGTGGAGCTCCCACTAAGTATTGTTGAAATGAATAACGTCGATACATTTAAGGGAAAGCTAAATAAACTCATGAAGGGAGGAATGAATAGATGCTGACAGGCTGAGGCAGAGTAAGTGGGGACCCACCCTCTTTGGCCTCGAGAAGGTGGTGTGAGCTCCCATCTTGAACCGTTGCAGTCCATGTGCTGTAGGTAGACCCACAATGCCGGTAGGGAGGGAATTCTGGGATTTTGACCCAACAACTGTGAAGGAGTGGCGATATATTTCCAATCGGGATGGAGGGGAGCTTGCAGGAAGCAGTTCTCCCATGTATCTGCTGCCCCTTGTCCTTCAAGACGGACGTCCTCCTGATTCAAGATGGTGGCTCACCATTACTTTCTCAAGGGAAATAATGTCCGGCCCACGGTGCTCATATCTCATATGAATAAATAATTTAAAAATGCAAATATTTAATTCTATCTAGCAAAGGGTTGGGGTCTAATTAAGAAGATGGAAAAAGAGTAAAAGGAAGACAATAGAGACCCTATCCAAAATGAAAATGCATGTGTTTGAGTGTTGATATTGATTCAGGTCTCTCCATATCTTTCTAAGCAAACAATAACTGATGGGGACAATTGATTTCTCTGTCCACTGACTGTGAGTCCAATGAGTTTCATCACAAAGGCAGTATGGAAGAAAAAGTGTTCTTCAACCTATCAAACCTATCCTTGCTTTAAACCAAATAAAAGTACTCCAAAAATTTATAATTTCCCATCCTAACTTCACTTTTGACCTTCAGCCTGGTAACCAGAGGCTGGCATAAAGTGGAGATGTGTACAGTAATCAGACTGAGTTGTGTTGAATACAAATAAAAGGCAAAATAGGTTTGACCAAAGGAAAGAATGAGTTGACTTTGTTTATGTGTTTTGTAACCACTTAACAACAGAGTTCCCAAAATACTGAGTGTTGATCTGGGATTGTTACTCAGCATTTTCAAATCAACATAATACTCCCACACAACACAAAGAATATCTCTGCATTACCTCATTTACAGAGTTTATGGAGAATTGTTGGAATTGAGAACTAGTGACACGGTGAAGAGGATCACAGATGCAAATCTTTAGTCAATTTGATTCGTTCCAGGTTATGACATCAAATGGCTGGATACACCAATGGCTGTGCGTCCTGATAATATCCCAGCTCTAGTTCTGAATACTCACCTTTGAGAGATCACCGTGCTTCTAGCCAAACTAGCAACACTGCTAGCTACCTGACGGTGTGGGAAAATACCTCAAATCCGAACCAGTGCCTATCAATCTACTCGTGATGATTAGGAAAGCATTGAAAGGGTCATCAACAGCGCTGTCAATGATTCAATTACACATAAGGATTATTGAGTATACTTACTTAACATTTATTGGGTATCTGAGAAATTGGAAGAAATGGTACAGTTAAGACACTTGCTGCATTGAAACTGGTCTTGCCTCACCATGTGGTTTCTTGAAAAATAAAGCCAAAGTTTAATAGGGATTGTGTTTACCTGTTGTTTATAAAAAGTCAAATTACTTTGAAGAAAAAGACAAGTAAAGTTTCTCAGGAGATAACAGATGGGGTGTATGGTCATTAATTGTTGAAAAATCTGTCTTTGGAAAAGACTACCAGTGATCCTTTGCTGGCAGTGGCCTAGCAACTCTTTCTGGACCTGATAAAGTTTCCAAATATCAGTACTTTCAACTACCTTACAAACCCTGAGAAGCCAAATTACGAGCACTTTCCAAAGACCAGCTTGATTTCAATCTGAACTAAAGGTCTTCCATCGGTCTACGGCTGTCAACAATTAGAAATTAGAGAAAGTGAGGACTGCAGATGCTGGAGACCAGAGTCGAAACGTATGGTGCTGATAAGGGCTTATGCCTGAAACGTCGACTCTCCTGCCTGACCTGCTGTGCTTTACCAGCACATTTTTTGAACAATTCGAATTCATCAACAAGAAAGTGGGTGGACCATGAGAAGTTATCACATTGTCTCCATTGCTTTCATTGTTTCTGTGTCTGTTGAAATTAAGAGGATGTAACTCCAATTCCTGTTTAAAGCTTAGATGTTAGCCAGTGCTTGCTATTTGTTTTAAGAATAATTTTTGTGTTATAATATATTCCAAGTGAAAATTCTGGATAATGGTTTAAAAAAAGGAATCAGCTGGTAATTTTAGTGATTGAATTGACACATTATACTAATGGTGTGACTAGTGGAGGAATGGGACTTGATTAACAGTAAAATTCTCCTGTCACAACAAGTCCACACCGAACTTCCAAAGAGTAACCCACCCAGACCCATTCCCCTACCCTCTTGCTCTACATTTCCCCTGACTAATGCACCTAGCCTACACATCTCTGATCATTATGGGCAATTTAGCTTGGCTAATTCACCCTAACCTGCACAGCTTTTGGACTGTGAGAGGAAATCGGAGCACCCGGAGGAAACACATGCATACAAGGGGAGAATGTGCACACTCCACACAGACTGTCACCCGAGGCTGGAATTGAACATAGATCCCTGGCGCTGTGCGGCAGCAGTGCTAACCACTGAACCACCATGCCAGTTTTTAAAAATATAGTTAGAGGAGGACAAATGTTTGGGAGGTGTGATTGATAAACAGTTAACCATGCCCAGCAAGCTCAAAGTTTCAATTCTGTTGGGTGCTGGGTTAACAGATCATTAGAAAGCGAAATCATGGTGAAACAGTCCAATGGTGGACTAGCAATCCAAGCTAAAATCCTGGGAACACTTGGAGCTCTTCCTTCCCTCCATACTATAGCCCTAAAAATATGATCACATGAATCTGAAACAGGAGTAATCTATTCAACCGTTCAAGACTTTCTACCCTTCAGTAAGATCATGGGCAATCTGATTATAAGCTTAAATCTGAATCCTTGCTTGCCCCTGATGGATGTTCAACTCCTTTCAGCTCCTCGGGAAAGCAACCAACATAATCAAAGAACCCTCCCACACCAGTTATTCTCTCTTTCACCCTCTTCTATTGGGCAGAAGATACAAAAGTTTGAAAACACATACCAGAACTGCTTCTTCCCTGCTGTTATTCAGACCTTCCAATGGACCTCTCATATATTAGAGTTGCTCTTTCTCTGCACCTTCTCTGTAGTTGTAATACTATATCCTGCATTTTGTTCTACTACCCTGATGTACTTATGTGAGATGGGATAGCACACAGTACAATACTTTCCACTGTATCTCGATACATGTGACAGTAATAAATCAAACCAAATCAAATCAATGCTAACCACTGTGCCACCCTAAACCTTCTCTGAACTGTCTCCAACAAATGTTCATTCTTTGTTAAATAAGGTGACTAATAATGTGGTTGATGCTATGCTGGGGGGATGAAATGGGCAGGATGTTTCATTTCACAGCGCTGACATTCCTAAACTGATAGACAGAACAATCTTAAGCAGTTCACAAATCCTACATAGATCTGCGGCTTTTCTCAATACGTGAATCCAGTTGTATCACCTTTCATTGGAAATCAGAACTCTATGTGCCTTATACAATCACACAATACAGGAGGCCCTCAACACCATCATGACTGTGCTAACGTTTTCCAAGAGATGTCCAAATAATTCTCACTCTCCACTTCTTTTTATCTGTAGCCCTAATTTTGTTCCCTCAAGTATTTATCTAATTCCCTGTTTCATTGTTTATACGGAGTTTAATTAATTTTATTCTCCCAACTATTACTTCTAGGTGCTTTCCTTAAAATGCTTTACTTGCAAAGTAGTAGATACACAGATTGCCTTAGACCCTAGTGGAACTGTGGTCTCTTTCTGGGGTGACATGGTGGCATAGTGGCTACCTCACAATGCTAGGGACCCTCCAACACATAGAATGAACATGCGTTGGAGGCAGTTCAGAGAAGGTTTAGGGTGGCACAGTGGTTAGCATTGATTTGGTTTGGTTTGATTCCAGCCTTAGGCGACTGTCTGTGTGGAGTTTGCACATTCTCCCCTCCCCCCCCCCCCCCCCCCCCCCCCCCCCGTATCTGTGTGGGTTTCTTCCTCCAGTACAAAGATGTGCAGGTTAGGTGGATTGGCCATACTAAACCTCCGAGGAGAAAGTGAGGACTGCAGATGCTGGAGATCAGAGCTGAAAATGTGTTGCTGGAAAAGCGCAGCAGGTCAGGCAGCATCCATGGAATAGGAGAATCGACGTTTCGGGCATAAGCCCTTCTTCAGGACTCCCCATTGTATCAAGGATGTGTAGACTAGGTGGACTAGCCAAAGGAAATGCAGGGGTAGGAGATTGGATCTGAGTGGGATGCTCTTTGCAGGGTTGGTGTGGGCCAAATGGCCTGCTTCCACCATATAGGGATTCTGGATCATTTTTCTATAAACATGTGACATTTGTGATATTATTACACTTCATCAGCAGTGAACATTCTCATGTGTCTACACTTTCCTTTTCACACTTACTGCGGAAGCTGCCTCCAGTTTGGTAGAGACAGATTCAATCATAACTTTGCAAAAGGAAATTGGATGGTTGAAAAGAAAAATAAAACTTGCAGTCTTATGGGGAAAAATGTGGGATGCGCGGAGTTGCTTGTAGAGAGTTGGCACAGACATCGGGGCTGAATGACCTCCTTCTGTGTTGTAACCATTCTATCGTTTTGTGACTCATCTCCCTTGACTTCATATACCCTGTCCACCACACCTACAAAATCACCTGGGACCTCATACAAACGCTAAGTCAAAACTAAAATCACTGCAAATTTTATTTTTTAACTCTTCAAAACGTAATCAGAGTCATAGAGTCATAGAGATGTACAGCACGGAAACAGATCCTTCGGTCCAACTCGTCCATGCTGACCAGATAGCCCAGCCCAATCTAGTCCCCACCTGCCAGCCCATATCCCTCCAAACCTTTCCTGTTCATATACCCATCCAGATGCCTTTTAAATGTTGCAATTGTACCAGCCTCCACCACTTCGTCTGGCAGCTCATTCCATACACCACCCTCTGAGTCCTCGGCAACTAGGAGATCATACTGGTCTTAGCTGTGATGTTTTTCTTGTTGGTACTCCATTCACCATTCTGACAATTTTTTATTGTTGGAGATAAAAATCTTTCTGATTTTCCTGTTCCCCATTGGTATTGTTTAACTCTCCATAACACATGAATTTTCTTTCTATCAACTGTTTCCCCATTCTCTCTTGAAGATGTTGGGATAGAATTCCAGAGATGATAGTAGGACGAGTGATCAGGAGTGTTAATCCTGGATCTTCTCACTTCCCATTACTGCAAGGAGGTGAATGTTTTCAGATCCATTTAGCATTTCCACTGTTGCAGATTTCAAACTGAAGCTGAGCGATTCTATCATTTATGTGACTGAGCTAGACGCGTATATTTAATCAGGGTTAAAATTGTTAATCAAAGCAGGAAACTTCCATTAGATCAATGACATAAATACAGGCATTTTAAATACTGCACACTGCCCCCATTAGGCTTAGACATCATACTGCAGCATGTATGCAGGAACATCATTCTATAATTCTTCATTTTAATGATAAGACTTTGTTTCCATTTTTATCTAGAAATGTTAATTGAAAATTTATTTATAGAATAGTTATAGACTCATGCAGCACGGAAACAGACCCTTCGGTCAAACCAGCCCATGCCGAACATAATAATTGAAGTTTTTTCTTTCATTTGGTTAATTTCCCAAGACAGCTGCTGTTACCCTTCAGTTGTTACCTTACACTTCCTCTCCCAAGTGCTTCCTGTTGGCATCAGAGCTTGTTCTAGCAACACCAAGTACCAGAGAACAAGTGCTAAAATAAAACCAAGAACTGTGGATGCCGGAAATGTGAAACAAGAACAGAAATTGCTGGAGAAACTCAGAAGGTGTGGTAGTCTCTGTGGAGAGAAAGCGATGTTTTGAGTCCAGACACCCTTCGTCAGGACTGTTCTGATGAAGGGTCACTGGACCAGAAACATTGACTCTGTTTTCTTTCCACAGATGCTGCCAGACCTGCTGAGTTTCTCCAGCAATTTCTGTTTTTAACGACAGGAGAACAAGCATCAGGAGGCAGTGGTGTAGGATAATGTCAATCGGCTAATAATCAAGGACAATAATCAAACAATAATGTTTGGCGACATGGTTTCAGATCTGTCACAGCAGATGCTATAATTTGAATTCAACATGAACCTGGAATAAAAGGAGCTTTAATACCAGGCAATAAATGCTACTGTTGTCAGCAATTTGCGAATTCAAAAACCTATCCATAGCCCAGCATCAGTGGCCTCCAGGTAGTACTATTGAATAATGATTGAAATAAAAAGGAAATTGTATTTATAAAGACAAAGAGAATGTTAGAAGTAACTTCATAAGTCTGTCAGCATCTGTGGAGAAGGGAATAGAGTTATCCTTGCATGTTGTGTTGTGATCCATCACCATTAATTCTTTCTTTCTTTACAGATGCTGCCAGACTTGCTAAGCTTTTCAATTTTTCTTTTAAATTTCAGATTTCCAACACCTGCAGCATTTTGCTTTTGTCCAGGATGATTCAGGACATCCCATTGTCCATGCAGCCAATGAAAGCATTTTTGATCTGTAACTGTAATATAGGAAATAAGGCAGCGTTATGAAGGTGTACAATTGTACCTTTAAGGGAGTGGAGGACTTGGCAAGCACACTGAGTGCTGGAGAATTTACAAAGTAACATTTGGTTCAGAAGGAATAGCACTGGCTGAGTTGCTATGAAACAAAAAACAAATTTGAATTCAGCCAATCAGTTTAAATTATATCCCGAAAAATACCAAATTCCAATCAAGTTTAAATTGAGTATATTGACAATCTTAAAAGCCCATGACACAATCCGATGCTTTGGGGGTATAAGACCTGGGAAAATTGAAGAGTTGGGAGAAGAACTGCCAACCTACCAGCACATAAAGAATGCCTGAAAAAATAGGTCTCTTAAGGTACCTTTATCAGTCAGTAACCTGTGATGCAGAACCCCCAAGAAGGAGAAAAGAAGGCAGGAATACAGAGAAGAACCGAAAGCTGTCTGGCTTTGAGATAAGAAGTCTTAGTTTGTAAATCTTAAACGGGAGTTTTATCGGATTAGTATTATAGAAAGGAAGGTAAAAGATAGGTTAGAGGGTGGAGTTACAAATAGTTGTTAGTTAATCATTCTCTGTTATACTTTAAGAAATAATGTTATTAATTTTCACTTTAAATAGTTCTTGTCCCCTTGAATTTTCACAGATTACTGCATGGAATAACTCTTTTCTGTGTTGCTGGTTTGAATTAAGCAACAGTGTTTACCCCGTGTCGTAACAGTTTAGGGGCTCGGCCAGGATTTGAACTGGTTTACACAGTTTGAATAGATTTGGGGTATGAAAAATCCCAACAGATTTAAACACTTGCAGGTTAGTGTCCTAGATCTTTAAATAAAATACAGGTGAGACAATTTGTTTAATTTTGGTGACTTGTGGTTGATTAAATTTAAAGTGAGAGAAATGGCTCTTAAAACTGCTAAAGAGGTTCTGGGATTTGAAGATGATTCTCAAAGTTGCCAAGAAAGTTTAGAAGGAAAGAAAAAGACCATACTTTTAGAATTAGCAAGTCAGTTGGATGTGGGTTTAACCAAGGACAAAAGTAAAGCTGAAATTGTAAGGGAGTTACTCAAGCACTCAGGTGTGTCAGAGAAACAGATAACTGCAGTAGAGGTAGAAAATTTTAAATTACAATTGAGGAAAATTGAGTAAGAAGATAAACAAAGGGAGAGAGAAAGAGAAACGGGGGGGGGGGGGGGGAGACAGAGAAGGTTTTTAGCTGAGCGAAGAGAGAGAAGGGAGAAAGAAAGGAGAAAGAGAGAGAGAATTTGAACTTGAGAAGTTGCGACTTCGTCAGCAAAGTCAAGTTAACAAGATGCAGATTAAAAGAGAAGGTAGTGATAGATATATGTGTCACAACTCTGCCACATTTTGATGAGAAAGATATTGAAGCTTTCTTTATTTCATTTGAAAAATTGGCTAGGCAGTTGGAGTGGTCTGAGGATTTATGGGTAATGCTAGTTCAGACTAAACTGGTAGGCAGAGCTAGTGATGTATGTGCCACACTTTCAGATGAGGTATCAAGAGATTATGAAGAGGTTAAACAGGCTTTAAGTGCTTATGAATTGGTGCCAGAAGCATATAGACAGCAGTTCAGAAGCACAAAGAAGGAAC
>NC_057717.1:100126220-100148672 GCF_004010195.1 Chiloscyllium plagiosum | reverse complement strand
AGATGGGACTCAATGATTCTGCATGGACTATTGGAGGGTCAATGCCGTTACAAAATCGGACTCATATCCAATTCCTAGATTGGAGGACTGTATTGAGAAAGTCAGACAAGCCAGTTACATCACCAAGTTGGACTTAAAAGGTAACTATCAGTAACCACGCATTATCAGAGACAGCAAAAGAAATTTCTGCACTTGTAACCCCAAATAGACTATATCAGTTTAAAGTGACGCCCTTTGAAATGAAGAACGCACCCGCGACATTCCAAAGACTCACGAACAGAGTTGTGGCTGGGTTAACAAACTGTCAGGAGAAAGTGAGGGCTGCAGATGCTGGAGATCAGAGCTGAAAATGTGTTGCTGGAAAAGCGCAGGTCAGGCAACATCCAAGGAACAGGAGAATCGACGTTTTGGGCATAAGCCCTTCTTCAGCCCTTAACAAACTGTGCAGTCTGTTTCGACGATGTAGTAATCTTTATTAAGTCCTGGAATGATCACATGGTACTGTTGGCAGAGCTCTTTGAATGACTACAAGAAGCAAAACTGGTGATAAACTTAAATAAAACTGAATTCGCAAAAGCAGAGGTGACATTCTTGGGACATAACATCAGTCATGGAAGGTTGACCCCACAGTACGCAAAGACGAAGGCCATCAACGAATTTCCGCGAGCAACCTTGAAGAAAGAGGTGTTTTGATTTTTAGGATTCAGCAGATTCTATCAAAAGTTTGCTCCAAACTTCAGCAGTGTAGTGGCGCCGTTAACCAATTTGCTGAAGAAGCACACAAAATTTCAGTAGACAGAACTATGCCCGGAGGCATTCGACCATTTGAAATCAATATTAATCACCAAACCAGTTTTAGCTACACCAAACTTTTCAAAACCTTTTAAAGTCGCCATCGATGCTAGTGATGTTGGAGTTGGAGCTGTACTCCTACAGGAAAATGAGGATGGGATTGAACTGCCAGTTGGTTACTTTTTGAAGATCAATCTCCACCAGAGGAAATACTCGCTGATCGAAAAAGAATGATTGAGTTTGGTACTGGGCTTACAATATTTTAATGTGTATGTCACAAACAAGGTGTCGGAGACAGTTACGTACATGGATTACAATCCTCTTACATTCTTAGAATGCTTTAAGGACAAGAACATGAGACTATTTTGCTCGAATCTTATGTTACAGATTTTTAATTTAAAAATTATACATGTTGCAGGTCGTAAGAACATAATTGTAGATTTAACTGAAAATTTAGATGAGCTTTGTATTTATTTAATTATTTATTTATACACACATATACATACATACACACACACAGAGGTATATGGGAAGAAGTTGAACTTATTAAAGTTATCTGTATCTTAATGTGTTTAAAGAATAGAAAGAAAAATGAAGCCATCTTTTCATTATGATGGCTCATTTTTTTCTTAAGGGGTTGGTGTTATGAAGATGTAGAAGTGTACTGCACTTTTAAGAGTGTGAAGGACTTGGCAAGCACACACAGTGCTGGAGAATTCACAAAGTAACATTTGGTTCAGAACAGATAGCACTGGCTGAGTTGCTAGGAGACAAAAAACAAATTTGAATTTGGCCAATTAGCTTAAACTATACCAGGAAAATTACCAAATTCCAGTCAAGTTTGAATTAAGTATATTGGCAATCTTAAAAGCCCATGATGCTTTGGGGGGTATAAGACCAGAAAAAAATTGAACAGTTGGGAGGAGAGCTGCCAAGCCAGCATCTACAAAATACCCAGAGATTAGCTCTCTTAAAGTTACCTCTATTGATCAGTAACCTATGAAGCAGAACCCCCAAGAATAAAAGACTACAAAAATACAGAGAAGAACCAAAAGCTGCTTGGTTTTGATATAAGTAGTTTTGTTGCATAAATCTTATCGGGAGTTTTATTGGACTAGTATTGTCGAAGGGGAAGGTGAAAAGTAGGTTAGAAGAAAGAGCTACAAATAGTTGTTAGTTAATCTCGGTTATACTTTAAGAAATAACGTTGTTAATTTTTACTCTAAATAGTTCTTGGCCTCTCAAATTTTCACAGATCACTGCATGGGATAACTCTTTTCTTGTGTTGCTGGGTTGAATTAAGCAGGAGAGTTTACCCAGTGTCGTAACAGCAGCCAATTTGCCAACAGCAAGTTCTCACAAGCAGCTATGTGGTAAATATTGGTTGACGATTTCACTATGTTCAGTACCATTCACAAAAGATACCAAAGCAGCCTATCTCCAAATGCAACAAGACCCGGTCAATACCCAGGCTTTGGCTCTCAAGGGACAAGTAACATTTGCACCACACAAATACCTGGCAATGACCATCTTTCTGGACAGAATCTAACCATCTCCCCTTTATATTAAACAGTATTACTGTCACGGATTCTCCCATTATTGACTGGAAAATGGAACGACACCAGTCATATAAATATTATATGGCCACAAAAGCAGGACAGAGTGTGTCAGAAATGTTCCTGCAGGGGGATTGTGGTTTTAAACTTGAGGTGGTGGTTTTTGGTACTCCAGTTACCATTGTTAAAAGATTTTTAGATTTTTTGCTTCCTCGGGTTTGTTGTGAAGCGTGCAATATAACTAAGCTCTGTCAGAAATTCATCACAAACAAGAGAACAATAAACAAATTTAGTGTTAAAGGCTTTACTGAATACACCTTGCAATAAGTTGTTAATTACGGTTTCTTTTTAATTCCAACATTCGGACAATTAAAAAGCAAATTCGTAAGCAAAAAAAAAGACATTTTTGGATAAATTTTGACTGTTATGGGATATTTTGTTTTGAAAGGAAGTGCCTGAGGTAGTGACTGCTCAGCACTCACTGAATGCCCTGCATTCTACTGAAATTTCAACTTCATAATGGCAACTGTGACAAGATTATTTATTATTAAAATGTTAGACTTCTGTGGATTCTTTTGGGAATAGTCAGTGATCAGAAGCTGCAGAGTTTATTTTAATCACTGCAGGGAAAGTGTGAATTTGTGTTTGCGAAGAGAAAAGGTTGAACCAATCAGAAGGTTTTGGGTTCAAGCCCCACCTACAGAATTGAGCACATCATCTGATACTTCCAGCATGGTTCTGAATTATCAAAAATGTGGGTGGATAGACAGGAGATCTAAACTGTGACTCTTGTTTTCTAATTTATTCATGGGATGTGGGTGTCACTGGCAGAGCCAGCATTTATTGCTCATCTTTAGTTGCCTTAGTTGAAGTGTATGATGATGGAATGAGGAGGAATAAGGAAGTTAGAATCAGAAACCCTACAGTGTGAAGAGAGGCCATTTGCCCCAGTGTGCACTGACCCTCTGAAGAGCATCCCATTCAGACTACGCTATCCCCATAAACCGGCATTGACCATGGCCAATCCACCTAGCCTGCACACCTTTGGTAGGTGGAAGAAAACCAGAGCTCCCGAAGGTAACCTACACAAACTCCATACAGTCACCCAAAGTTGGAATTAAGCCCAGATCTCTGGTGCTGTGAGGCAGCGGTGCCACCCACTCCACATCTCCAGCTGTCTTGGGTAATATGTTAAAGAATACCAATTATCACTACTAAAAAGAGATTACCTCACCAGTGACAAGCAATACTTTTTCATTAAGTGAGTGATTCAAATCTGGAATTAACTGCCTGAAAATATGATGGAGGCAAGTTCAATTGAGACATTCAGGTGGGAATTGGATTACTATCTGAAAAGGAAGAATGCAAGTAGTGTGGGGAGAAAATGGGCATGGCACTGAGCGCTATTATTTCTGAGCCAGCAGAGACACTACTGGCCTCCAATTAGACATTAAAACCTAAATCTGTAACTTATGCAGTACCTACAATGGCAGCGATTATTGGGTGTTATTCATCTCAGTCCATCATTTCTGCAAGGGTTCCTCAGGGTAGTGTCCCTAGGTCCAACCATCTTCAGCTGCTTCATGAATAAACTTTCCTCCGTGAAAGGTCTGAAGTGGGGATGCTCATTATGCAACCATTATTGTTCTGCACCATTCGTGACTCCTCAGATATTAAAGCCATCTGTCAATCTATATAGCAAGATGTGGACAATATTCAGACTTGAGGTGGTAAGTGACAAGTAACATACACACAAATGTCAGGCAATGACCATCTCTAATAACAGAGAAACAAATTATTTTTCCATAACCTTCAATGGCACTATGTCACTAATTACCCCACGATCAACATCCTGGAGGTTACTATTGAGCAGAAACTGAAATGGACCAGCCATATAAACACTGTGGCTACAAAAGTAGCTCACAGGCTAAAGGTTCTGTGGTACTTCTAACTCCCTAGAGATTGTCCACTATTTGCAAGGCACAAATCAGGAGTATGATAACATAATTGCCTTGATGTGTGCAACTTCAACAACACACAAATACAAAACCATCCAGTAAAAAGTAGCCTATTTGACTGGCATCCCATCCAACATGGTCATTATCCATTCCTATCAGCACCAATGCACAGAGGGCAGCAGTGTATCTGTAGTAACTCACCAATGCTTCAATGACAGCATCTTCCAAATCCATGACTCCTACCATCTGGAGGGTCAAGGGCACCTCTAAGTCATACAACATCCCGACTTGGATCTAAATCTTTGTTCCTTCTCTGTCGCTGGGTCAAAGTTGTGGAAATGTACTTGTAGTCCAACATATCGACTATAGCATTTCAAGAAGGCAGCTCACCATTACATTCTCCACAGCAATTAAGGATTGCGCAGAAATGCTGATTTACCCAGCATGTACATGCAGGAATTAACAACAGGATCCCAAATATTCAGGGGCAACAATGGTGAGGGGCAACAATTACCTTTGTGGTTTCAGCAAGTATATTCACATTAGATCTGAGCATGGTGGGTCCCAATCTATGACCTGCACTAAATTGTTTATTTGTTCATTGGACACAGGTGTCACTGACTAGGCTAACATTTAGTGCTTAATTATCCTAGAGAAAGTGGTGGTGAGCTACTATCTTGAAATGCTACCATTCTTGAGATGTAGGTATACACACAGCGCTGTAAATCCATTTGCAATGGTCAGTGGATTAGTAGTCAACAGAAACTGAATTGCTGAAGCAGAATTGATTTAAAAGCTTGGTAAAAAGTGGAACACCCTACTAAAACTAGAGGTGGAAGCACAATCTGAGGATTATGAAACAGATGTTTTAGATTTAGAAATTCGGAAGGCCACAGTCAGGAATGGAGAAAGAGCGCTAAGATGGAAATCAAATTTGATAATTTTCAGGGGATTAATAATAGGTATCTTTAACCAAACTGTTGTCTTCCATGCTGTAAAATTCTGTAACGCTGCTTATGTCTAGCATAACATCCAGTCACCACCTTTGATTGAGAAGATTAGTAGCTCAGGTTGATAGTAAGTAAATTAGCTCGCTGAGCTTGAATAGAGAGGCGCTTCACCAGAGACTCTCACTGATGTTACCTAGTATGGTGACGAAACATCTGAAAACAAGCTCAGCGAGCTAAGTTAAATATTTACCTTTGATTGAGTTTGTATGACTTCCCACAGAGGCAGATGCAAATGGAAAATGTGGTGATCCTTTCTTTCAGGAGACAGGCTTGGTCCAATAATGGAAGATTCTGATTTGCAACTGCTATGTTTGGCCTATGCCAGTAAAGGTGAGCAACTTCAAAACATTAGAAACCAAGGAATCATCACTGCTCCCACATTCTTCTGTGAACTGTAATGGTTGCTCTCAGAAGCGTCTCTAATACACAATATAACAAACCAAGTTGCAAGCTCCAAGTGCCCTTCTTGCATTTTTTTTTTTAAAAACACAGTAGCCTGAAATAATTATATATTTCAAGAGTTTTAATTCATTTAGTCCCCATCTCCATCCCAGAAATTATTGTAAACAATACAATACTTAAAGTTTGCCCTTGTACAATTTAAACTGAACTCAAACAATATTAATAGCAATTAGTGTTACTACTTTAAAAAGATAACTTTTCTCTATAATTTTCTTTCTTCTGCTGATAGTTAGGGTCTGGTCATACAGTCAGTTACTTCCAGTATCTTGCCCTTATCACTGCTTTTTGCAGTGTCACAAGCTATCAATTCACTGAGGTACATTCTGCTCACTCGTCACCCACAAATGTGTATCTTCCAACCATGCTCAGACACCCTACAAACAGTTCAGGAGTAGGAATCCCAGGTAAATTTCTCTTTACCAGCCCTACCTTCAGATGCCAAATGTTGGACCACCTCCCTTAAATGGGATGGATTCTGTCTAGTCAATATAGATTGGGAATTATTGACATATACTACTCAGCCACATGGCATCCATTTGGAATCAAATGAGCTATTGGAGGCCACCAAAAAGGTCACTCTGCAGAAAAGCACTTTGGGGATGGGCTTTAAATTAAAATATAAGATTAATTTAAATTCTATGAGTTATCTTTGTTGTTTGCTAGCAGGTTGTTTTTCTTATCTAAAAAAAAGCATTCCGGGTTATGTATTCTTCCCTCCATCTCTCTGCCCATCTTTCTTGAATGAGAGTTGGTTAGTTAAAACTCGAGGAACTGTCTGTTTAGTCAATGGGAAGTGTCTGTTGCAGAGTAGATAATTGTCTAAAGTGAACAGAAAGCAGGGGATGATTGCCCTAGTCCTTTTAAATAAGCTTGTCTTTCCCACAGTTTCCCGAACATTAAAACACAAATTCGATCTATTGTACCATTTGGGAAGCACTCTTTTCAGAACACTGACTGGAGCAGAGTGGACCTGTAATTCAACATGCAGTCCTCGATGTGGGAGGGAAATAAAACACACACTATTTGCAGTCACCAAGTGGTGTATGGCATCTGTAGTATTTAGTCTGCATTTTGACTTCAACGACAGTCTCAGAATTATGCATTCAAGACAACTCATCACAGTCTTCACAAACTATTAAAAAACAATTGCAGTACTTGTGTGTGGTGAAACCACCATGAATAATTAGGTATTTATTGAATTTCTTCCCCCACATTATAAATGCCCCCATTCAAATAAAAGGTGTTGATTGTCAGATGGACACCATGCGCAGTTTAGACAGCCTTCTGTACTAAGTGGGCACTTTCAGGTGTCAGGCCAACAAGCAATTTCCAAATACTCATCAGCCCAGGAGAATACAGACAAGGACAAGCAGCAGGAACCATAGCTAGTCTTGTCAACTCCTGCCCTGGCAAACGTCACCACTTTGACCTCTGTACTTTGCCCACCATTTGATCTTCCTGCTCCATAATGGCTCATTATGTTAAACTAGGTGAGCCATTTAACAGATGCAAAGATTCAGTCAGAAAGTATAAACAGTCCAATCCCACTCCTCACCCCAAATTCAGAGAAGAGGCTCCAGACCAACTCCCATCTGGTCCAGAGTCTGACCATGAACAGTGTTAAAGAAAACAACGGCTACAAGGGAATCTGCAAACAGACCATGCAACAAAAGGGACAGGTTTCAAAAAATACCAAGTGTGCATAGGTTCTTCATAGCCCATTCTCTTCATAAAGATATTTTCCAAATTGGAAAAAGATCCCATAAAGCACGGAGCGCATTCAAAGCAGCATATCAACACAGGTAAACTCTTATGTAAGTGTTAAATCAAATCTGATGCCTGACAACACCAGAACAAGCAATGCCAGATAAGTTTTTAAACCTAATGCACCGTTTTAAGTATTTTGTCAGTGGTCAGGATGAGAGTAGCTTTCTCATATAACCCATGTTCTGAAAGAGACAGAAGATGTATTTGGTGTGCTCACCTAATGGATAGGTGAGTGAAATAAGGAAGACTCTAAAGAAACACTTGTAGGATATATGAAATGTTAAATTGGTCTCAAAAATGTGAACTTATTGCCTAATATTGGGCAGCTGGCTCCCATTCACATAAATAATTAACAACTTCAATTGCTGCTGAGATGAAACCTGGAGTTATGAGAGTAGCTTGCTTGTGTCAAAGTGTTTAATGAGCCAGTTTCGTAACACTATTTTTAGGTAGCAGCATCTGTGGAAAGGAATGGGGCAGAGGTGGGGAGTAGGAAAGGGGTCACTGTTGCTTCCTAATATAATCGTTGCTCCTATAGTATCACTTCCATTTTGAGGTGTTCAACTGGAGAAGCAGCAACCGCAACTGAACCACTACTGGAAGGAGGATTACAGAAAATGCATTGAGTCCTCAAGACTATAGGGTCACGTGAGAGAGGACAGAAAATCATTAAGAGGAGGGGAAGAGTTTGAAGCTCAAAAGCCATTTTCTTTTAAAGTGGTTAATCACAGAATAAAGCTGTAGATACATAATGCTCTATTCTACAACTTTGACACAACGTCTTGAGATCACATATAGGCAATGCAAAATCACCTCCTTAAAAGTTACAATAACCAGAAATCAAAAATTGATCAAAAACAATAAATAACATCCAGGCATCCCCTCCCCAACTCCTTCCTACAAACAGTGTTAATAAATTACAAATCTTGGATCTCTTTGCCTCAGTTTTGAAACGGAATGAGGGAAGTCTGTTCATTTACTAGGTGCCTTGTAGGGCTCAAGCAGGAGTTTAGAGAAAGTATTGACTTTGTCAGTGCCCCTGACTTCATGAGGTAACAATGGGAGCTTCACAATGTGAAAATCTTCATACAAATCCTCCATCTGAAAGAAAAACAGACAGACAAGCTAAAGTAATCTTATTCACAAAAAGAGCACTTGAGGTGCAAATGATGAGCTACCCCTTAGCGGGAAAATTGGATATGCGCTCGCCAGGTGAGCAATAGTTACTGAGAAACTATTATAAATTCATAAGAAGAAAACACAATTACTGTTCTCTCTCAGCTGTGCAGCCGCTCAGAAACCAGAAAGCCTCCATGCAGACCGCAAACATGTCGGTGCCTTTAAGTTACCTTACACATATAGGAGGAGAAAGTGAGGACTGCAGATGCTGGAGATCAGAGCTGAAAATGTCTTGCTGGAAAAGCGCAGGTCAGGCAGCATCCAAGGAACAGGAGAATCGACGTTTCGGGCATAAGCCCTTCTTCAGGAATGAGGAAAGACTTCCTGAAGACATTCCTGAAGAAGGGCTTATGCCCGAAATGTCGATTCTCCTGTTCCTTGGATGCTGCCTGACCTGCTGCGCTTTTCCAGCAACACATTTTCAGCACCTTACACATATAGCCATGCAAAAAAATTTAAAGAGACCACATTCTGACACAAATCACCCACAATCTCAAAACAAGTCTGAGGAACCACCTTCAAAGATCTTGGGGCATTTGTTTGCAACAGATGGGTGAGGTAACTTGAAACTCCTTCTCTGAGTTATTTGAAATTTTCAAAAGGGATTTTGAAAGCAAGGACATCAGATGAATAGGTCAAAGAAGGGATTAATAGAGTTGAACTACAAAACAGCTACAATCTGACTAAATAATCAAACACACTGAAGAAACTGAACAGCCAACTCCTTTTTCTAAAAAGTATTTGATGTGGGTAGTGTTGGCAAGCCCAGGATTTATTGCTCATCCCTGATGGCCTTGATCTGAATACAAGGAAGAGCCATCTACATTTCTGCATCTCAAGGCACATGTAGACCAAACCAGATAAGAATAGCAGATTTCCTTAAGTGAACAAGGTGCTTTATTAAAAACTGCTGATAACTTTCATGATCACCATTACAGACACCAGCTTTCTATTCCAAATTTATTAATGAATCGGTTTGTTAATCTCACCAGCAACAGTGGTGGGATCTGAACCCATGGCATCAAAACATTCAAATAAGAGGGTCACAGAACTCAAAACATGAACTTTGCTTTGTCTCCATACATGCAATCAGACCTGCTGAGCTTCTCCAGCAATTTCTGTTTTTGCCCTCAAGACATTAGCCTGAACCTGTGAATTACTACTGACATGATCATGAATGGTTCCTTGAAGCGGTGTGCTTGGACAGCTACTCAGAGGGTCTGGCACACATCCAGTGTGAGGAATCAATGACTTTCAGTTCCAGAAATCGCTGGCATGCACTGACCTTGGAGGTGCAGACAGCAGCAGTGAAAATTAGAAAGGAACATAGGAAGATGCTGGCATAGCGGTAAGCTAACATTAGTGTTCCTATCTCTTAATTTCAAATGGATAATCCAAAATGAGCTCAAACCCAGAGTGCATTAAACAAATAGCTGATCCAATTCAAGCCTGAGGCTAATATTGCTGGTCATATGGTGCTGGTCACATTTTCTGTGCAAAATACAAACAAAATAGAAAGTTTATGCCATTATAACATTACCTGGTCTAGATATTTGGATTGGATTTTGTGTCGAGCCTCACACATCTTACATGGTTTCTCCCCAGGGTCTGGAAATACTAGCTGGTTTACTATTATGTTGTGGCTGTCAATCTTACACTTGGCCAACTCTTGAATTAGTCGTTCAGTCTCATATAAGGACAGAAACTCAGCAATGCAAACACAGATGAAGGTGGTCTGTTCCTGTGAAAAGGCCAGAAAACAGATTTAGTAGATAACTGTCATCTTGGAACTCATCCAACAGTGGCAACTGCAGCAAAAACGTCAGCTTTGATTTCACACTTCCTTTCACTTTGTCCTAACTTTCTCCAGTATTCCTCTTGTTGTCTCATTCAGTAGCAAAAGTATCCATGACTCAAGGTGGCTATGGCTCCATACCAGGATTTCAGAACAGCCTTTGCTTCTGTGCAGTACTGGGAGACTTTTGCACCATCAGAAGTGATTGCCTCCCAGAATGATAAATTTAAAGCACAAATTAGCAATTCATTCAATTTGTCCAGGTAATGCCAATTATTAGAATATCGCTGCTTTGGAGGTATACAGGGGAACCTCGATTATCCAAATGTGATGGCAGGCACTATTTCGCTCGAATAATCAATTATTCAGTTAATCGATTAAATGCCTTTCCTCTGGGGTTCGGAGCTTTTTAAAAGTCTGCTCCCCGTTCATGAGACTGCAAAAGCACAAAAAGCCCCGCTGCTCCCTCCTCCTCCCCCCGGGGCAGCTGGACTGGACTGGACACCCAACAGTAAGACTGCTGCAGTTGCCTTTGTAGAGTAAGTCTCCAAATTGCGCGCACACACACACCTTTTTGACAGGTTCCACCTTTGCCCTGTACAGGACAATGTTGGAGAGATTATCTGGGGAAGGGGGGTTTAAGAGTACACCCCTGTGTAGAACTCCGGTGGGGGGGGGCAGAGAGAGCGAGAGCGGTCAGTCAGTCATTTGGAGACGATGCCTGTTTAATCGCGATCAGTGTTGGAAACGCATCATTAATGTAATGTTTCCATCGGGACCTCTAGATCTCCTTCGGATAATCCGATTTTTGGATAATTGGTATTCGGATAATCGAGGTTCCTCTGTAGTACTGGACCAGCAATCCAGAGTTCACAAATTCCAGAATCGGTGGACTAGCATGAGATTTATTGAAAAGAAAAAAGGGTTCAGTGACTGCTATGATCTTTCACACTACAGTTTAATCTCAATACTCCCAAGTCAATGACAACTTCAGTTAAACCATTAATCCTCATGTCAGTACTGGTCTTTAGACAAAGGGGAACAAAAAAATTAAGTGATAATTACCGGGTCTTTAAACTGTTCACTGACTGAACGAATGACAGGTAAGGTTTCTTCTAGCTTTGAAGCAAGTTGATCTGCATTCATGTCACCGAGTCCAAGCATACTGCACATCTGAAATGTTAGCAATGATTAAATAAATACAGTTTGACCGCACAACCAGTAGAAAGATGATACAGACCGACCAATTATTTAAAGTTAAATGTTTGCGGAACATCTCAGTCATTTTTTTTTTAATTTAAAAGGTCAATGCACTTATATGGAAAGTACCTTAGTTCATTCTATTCCAAAACTACATGCTTTAACATTAAAATGCTAATAATCCAAATGCACACTATGTATGGAAGACCTATGAACAATATGAAGATTTATCACACCAGTAATTCACCAACATGCATATCAAGACTTTCCATATGTAGCAATTGCACAGCTTAACTGGAATAGACTGGCTGTTTGTCAACTGGGAGAAGACCTAACCCACCTGCTGTATAATGGAGTATCCCCTGTTTAGGTTGTGCAATTTAGAAGAGCAATATACAACTTGATTGAAGCAGATAGTAACCAGAGGGGTGTTGACAGGATTGATGTGGAAGAGATGTATGCTCTTGTGGGGGAATCTAGAGCTTGGGGTTACCATTTAAAAATAAGCGACTACCAATTTAAAACAGGCACAGGAGAAACTCTCTCAGAGGACCATGAATCTTTGATTCACTCGCCCTCAAAAGGGGGTGAAAGCAGGGTCTTTGAATATCTTTAAGGCAGATTTATATAGATTCTTGAAAAGCATGGGACTGACGGGTTAGGCAGGAATGTGGAGCAACCAGATCTATGTTATCTTATTGAATTGCAGAGCTGGCTCAAAGGGCCAAAGTGTCTATTCCTGCTCCTAATTCCTATGCTCATTTGTCAAACATATGCAGATTTCAAAGCAAAAGCAATGGCCACGTTTTACAGCATGAACACATACAACTTCAAACAAACTTTTGGGCGACCCCGTAATCAAACAGTGCCTCAGGGACTGATTTGAAATTATGCTTAAAATACATAAACAATGAATAAATGTTGCTCTATTTCCTTCCTTCTGATCTTATTCCTTTCTTTGTGCTTTACCACTTCCACTTGTGCAGTAACCTCCTATTATTTTGAAGTGGCAGTTCCCGACATGTAAACATGAAGTAATTGTTGGTAGGCTATTTGATCATAGGAAAAATATTCTACACTTGCAAGCATTACAATGTTGCCAACACTGGATAGCACAAGGAGTAGAAATGCTGTCCAATTTTACTTTCAATCTCTTCTTAGTCCATTGGCATTCAAAAGTACTACAAAAGGCACATTTTGCACCCAACCAACCTGTAGCACAGCATTTCAACTCCCCCTCCCACTCCACCGAGGATATGCAGGTCATTGGACTCATCCACCGCCAAACCACAACAACCCGACGGTCGGAGGAGGAGCGTCTTATCTTCCGACTGGGAACCCTCCAACCGCAGGGGATGAACTTGGACTTCACCAGTTTCTTCATCCCCCCTCCCCCCACCTTGTCTCAGCCGGATCCCTCCAGCCCGGCACCGCCTTCCTGACCTGCAGTCTTCTTCTTGACCTCTCCGCCTCCATCCTACTCCGACCTATCACCCTCACCTTGACCTCTTTCCACCTATCACATTTCCAACGCCCCTCCTCCAAGTCCCTCATCCCTACCTTTTATCTTCTCCTGCTGAACACTCTCTGCTCATTCCTGAAGAAGGGCCTGTGCCCGAAACGTCGAATCTCCTGTTCCCTGGATGCTGCCTGACCTGCTGTGCTGTTCCAGCAATAAAGTTTCAACTTTGATCTCCAGCATCTGCAGACCTCACTTTCTCCACCACTGACAGAGCAATTAGAATCTCAATCTTAGCACCAATTTACTGTTAATATATTGTCTAAACTTTTCCAGAGCAAATTAAGTAATTGGCTTATGCTACCTGGGAGATGAAAGGGCTGATCTGGTTTTTAATTTGCATCAGTCGCCCAAGTCCCCTCTCAACGATAGTCGGAAAGTTCAGAAGTCGTAACGTATGCCCTGTTGGTGCTGTGTCAAACACTACTACTGAGAAATTCATGCCTTTCACCAACCTGTAAAACACAATTTAACAAAAGGATATTAAAAACTACCTACAACAAATGCATTCTTGGAACCTTGTTCCCCTGCAAACCAGTGCCCACCAATTTTATATGCTTGAACAACTTAATTTGACAGAGGTTTTGGAACCTCACCAATATTAGAATTCCATAAAAGCATGTTTTTAAAGAGCATCAACACGTGAAGACTCAATGTTGCAATGCTTAAGTTTGTATCAAGCACTTTACATAAATTACATATGAACCAGGCAAATGGGATTAGTTTAGTTTGGGAAACTTGGTTGGCATGGATGAGTTGGACTGAAGGGTCTGTTTCCATGCTGTTTGACTCTATTAGTGTAGATCAACAAGCAAGTAAAGCCACAATAATTCACTGTGTCACTGATAGGCAAGAATGTTGAGAATGGGATCTTAATTGATGTAATATTACATTATGATTATACATCTTTTAAATTTTTCATAGAGGCTGTGACCTGGATCTATTAAAATAAATAATGGGTCGGAGATTCAGTGTGCAATAGGATTTACTTTCTACTGTTTCACTTTGCAATCAGATCAGCAAGTACCTCAGTATTAAAACCCCTACGCCAAACAATGCATTTTCAAATTAGATTTGGATTAATTCAGATCCTCCAAATATAAAAATTATTAAAAAGGTAATATTTTCAAATCCATCAAAGTATAGATTTCACAACTGGTAAGAGTTTGAAACATTACATAAATTTATTGTGCAGAAACAGGTTATTCATCCCAAGTGGTATTTATATTCAACATGAATCCCCTCCCAACATCTAACGCTTTCAGCATAACCCTTTTTCCCTGTCTCGCAAGCTTCTATTCCTTAAAGCTTTCCCAAAAATCACAACTGCTCCATGAGATAATGAGTCCAGATTGTAACTACTCTCTAGGTAAGGATATTATCTTAGCTATGTTGTCACAGTTATCTCATACAGTCTCCCAATCACTCCCACGAGCCATCTTAAACAATTCCAAAGTTTTCTTCTCCATTACTTGATTAGGAAATCCATTTCAATCATTAATCACTCCCGAAGGTCTTCTTGACAACAGCTTCTGCTAATGTGCTCCCAATACACCAAGGGGCAAACTGCATAGGAACCTTTTAAATTCCCACAAAGATATTACCATATCCAATGAGATTATTCTATAATTATTGCAGTTCATCAGGCTCAAAAGCATTCACAAGGGACAAAAGATAAATGTAGCAGTTCCACCTCAGTTCTGCTTGAAAGCCAGGGTGCAGGTTCTCCATGCTGGGCCCAATCAAAGCTACATGGGGAAGTCATGTACACTAATCAACTTCACCTTTCAAAAATAAAAAACACTAAACATATCATATGGATTATATGTTACAGATTTAAACAAGACTAGAGAGCCTAGAATTAAAGAATAGGCGCAGCATAGGAGGCAGCAATTCAGCCTATCATGTCTGTACTGGCTTTCTGAAATGATGCACTTATTGCCATTTCCAACCTTTCGCCCCTATACACTCTGTTTTCAGATAATAATCAATTGCATCTTAAAGCCTCGACTCAACAAGCTTTCACTGTGCTCTCAGGCTGTGGATTAACCCCAACCACTCAATCCCAATCGCTTTAAATCTGTGCCTGCCTGTTCTTGCAACACTGCTCTGCGAAAACCAGACAAAGCAACTTTATGGAAATTGTGCAGTTTTATTGCCATTGAACACAGTGATTAATCATAGACATATTAGAAATTAGTAAACAAAGTTGTTTGGCTGACAACCAAGAATCATCCAATCAGACAACGAAGTGTCCGTTGTCTTTCCTATTGGTGCAGCATTTCACAAAGAATACCTTTTGATTAAAATAATGCTGTACAACTTTACTTTTGGGTGCAAGTAATTCCTTTAATTTAGATTAAGGGGTGATTTGATGAAAGTACAAAATATAAAATAAAATCGAATAGCAGAAAGAACTGAACTGCCTGATTTGGAGAGTACAGAATGAGGGGGCACAGTTTTATAACTAGAGCCAGACATTTCAGAAATAAAATCATACATACAAAAATGATAGAACACCCTTCTGGAAATAGTAATCAATGCTAGATTAAGTGCTTGTTTAAAAACCAAGACTGATTGATTTTGCTGAAGTGAAAGTATTAAGGGATATGAGGCAAAGGTGCATAAATAACGCTAGCTCACCGAATCGTTACGATCTCACTAAATGGCAGGTCAGGCTTGAGGGGCTAAATGATGCCCTTCTGTTGAAAGCATCAAGTTCCTAGGAGTGACAATAATCAACAAACTGCCCTGGTCCTCCACAGCAACACCTCTTCCTCCTCAGGAGACTAAGGAGATTCAGAATTTCCACAAGGAACCTCACCAACATTTACAGATGCGCCATAGAAAGCATTCTGTCCAGATGCATCAGGGCTTGTTACAGCAATTGCTCTGCTGAGGACCGTAAGAACTACAAAAAGTTGTGAACACAGCCTAGACCATCACGAAAGCCAAACTCCCATCCTCGGACTCCATATACACTTCTCGTTGCTGCAGAAAGGTGGCCAACATCATCAAAGACCCCTACCACACCAGTTATACTCTCTTCCAACCTCTACTATCAGTCTCAAACAGAAGATTAAACAAACATCCTAACAGGTTCAAGAACAGCTTCTTCCCCACCGTTATTAGACTGCTGAATGGAACTTTCTAATTTCAAACTGAAACGATGATCTTGCTTCCGTGCAGCTCCTGTGCAGTCATAACCTTGTATGCCCCACTCTAAACACCCTTTGATCAATATGTCCTTGCATATTATAATCTGCCTGTACTGCACGCAAAACAGAACTTTCCACAGTACTTAGGCATATGCGACAACAATAAATTCTGTTCCCTCCCACATTACCTCATTACTTCAGCATAGCTCATAGCTTCATCGATGCCAGGGAATGCGCTCATTGCTTCCTGCATCATCTTCTTACCCATGCTCAGCATATTATCTTCCTCAAAAAATTCATCAGGTAATTCCGCCACTCCCAGACTTGGGTCAATTTCCTGCATGAGGAAAGGAAGAAGCCACAACGTTTCTGCATGTTTAATCTTTAAATCCATGCTCCTGCAGGATTTGAAACTACTGAATTTGGCCCTTGTTCATACAGCAGGTAAATGAAAATGTTTTATTCCCAGAATTCTAACCTTATTTTCTCATTCCATTAGCAATCTACCCCTTTGACAGTTGCAATAACTTCCTTTCATTGTTGCATGAAGCAGGAGTAGTTTGAACATAAGGCAATGATCTGAACTTCTTCAGCATTTTTAAACATCAAGAAATACACCAAGGCACTTTATAAAAAAAGATAAGATTTTGACTTGAAAGATAGATTGGGGTAACTGCCATCATCAATAATCTTGTAACTTGCTCACTAACAAGCATTGTGGATTTACCTACACCTGAATTTTAACAGTTCAAGGCAGCAGCTCACCACCACTTTCTGAAGGATAATTAGGGATGGGTAATAAGTTATACTTACATCCCCTAATTAACATATAGAAATATAAATTCTGTTCAGTTTCTTGACTGCAGTTTGCTAGCCTTCTCCAAAATAGTATACTTTGTCTAGCCACATATGTCTAACTGGATCTTGAACATAATTTAATAAAATAAAGCACTGCGGATGTTGGAGATCTGACACAAGCAAAACCAGAAACTGTTGGAGAAATTAGCAGGTCTGACAGCATATGTGGAGAGAAAACAGAGTTAACATTTCGAGTTCTGCCAAGATTTGAAATATTAACTAGGTTTTCTTGGCAAAGGCTATAACAACTGGAAATGGCATATAAATAAGATGAGCTGAACTATTAATGACAAGCAAATACATAGAAATAAGGCCAACACCCCTCAATTGGGAGATTGTAAAGTCACTATTTAAAGCTTAAAGAGAAAATCAGAAAAAAATGTCTACATTAAAAATTCTTATTTTTAAACTCCTCCCAACCTGAAACATCATGTTTATAGGTTTGATGGCTGCAATGTTAAGGATTGCTTCATCAGGCTCATCTCAGCACAGAGCACAAAATATACCAATCTAAACTTCTGCAACAGATTTAACTGCACTCTCATTAGAAATCGCTGCAGAACCTTTTACCATTCCTTGCTGCTACATATGGGATTCCCAATTCCACCAACATTTGTATTATCAGTTATTGACACACCTCACTGTGAGAAGCAAATTATTTGAGCCACATATACAAACATTTAATTTGCATATTTATCTTCTCCGCAGCTTGTATTTTTACTCACCATAGCAAACAGATTATCATAGCCTTTCACTTTTGTTGGTACTTTTGAGAATTTCTGATCAAATGCATCAGAGATGTTATGAGCTGGGTCTGTGGAAATTATCAGCACACTCTCCCGAACATCCGCCAACTGCACAGCCAAACTACAGCTGTTTGGAAAAAAAATTACAAATTAGATGCCACCTTCTGAAACATGACAAGTGGTCAGTAGGGCAAAAATTTGAAAGAGACATTCCCACCTCGACCTTTCTTCTGCCCCCACCCATGGCACATGTAGTTTGCAGTTTGAGACAACACAATACTCAGTGATGTGGAAAACAAAATGGAACATGAGAACAGTACAAGTTGCAACGTTCATAAGTGTATTTGATTTGGAGAGATTTTTCTTAACTCCACTGCTGATATTTCTTGAAACCGTACCGTCATGACCTCTAATTCTCGGCCAATGGACTGAGAAGTGGCAGATGGAGTTTAATTCAGATAAATGCGAGGTGCAGCATTTTGGGAAAACAAATCTTAGCAGGACTTATACACTTAATGGAAAGGTCCTAGGGAGTGTTGCTGAACAAAAGAGATCTTGGAGTGCAGGTTCATAGCTCCTTGAAAGTGGAATCGCAGGTAGATAGGATAGTGAAGGCGGCGTTTCGTATGCTTTCCTTTATTGGTCAGAGTATTGAGTACAGGAGTTGGGAGGTCATGTTGCAGCTGTACAGGACATTGGTTAGGCCACTGTTGGAATATTGCGTGCAATTCTGGTCTCCTTCCTATCGGAAAGATGTTGTGAAACTTGAAAGGGTTCAGAAAAGATTTAAAAGGATGTTGCCAGGGTTGAAGGATCTGAGCTACAGGGAGAGGCTGAACAGAATGGGGCTGTTTTCTCTGGAGCGGAGGTTGAGGGGTGACCGTATAGAGGTTTACAAAATTATGAGGGGCATGGATAGGATAAATAGACAAAGTCTTTTTTCATGGGGTCGGAGAGTCCAGAACTAGAGGGCATAGGTTTAGGGTGAGAGGGGAAAGATATAAAAGAGACCAAAGGGGCAATTTTTTCAAGCAGAGGGTGGTACGTGTATGGAATGAGCTACCAGAGGATGTGGAGGAGGCTGGTACGATTGCAACATTTAAGAGGCATTTGGATGGGTATATGAACAGGAAGGGTTTGGAGGGATATGGGCCGGATGCTGGCAGGTGGGACCAGATTGGGTTGGGAGATCTGGTCGGCACGGATGGTTTGGACCGAACGGTCTGTTTCCATGCTGTACATTTCTATGACTCTCTATGGGCAACCTTGAAAAAATGACTATAGTGTCCTTTTATTGTCAAATCACCACACAAAAGATGAAACCGGTATTCCTTAAAGCTGGTCACATCCTTCTGTAGGACAAACACTAAAGTCTACTTTTACACAACCCCATAAATTTCTTTCAGAAGTATACTATTAATAAAAGAAAGACAAAATTTTTCCAATCCAGATTTGACAGAAACCCCTCTGATAGCAAAATCTGTAAGGATAAAAGTTTTTTTCCCAGTAATATGCCCTATTGAATGACATTAAAAAATAATCAATTAAATTTGGTCACAAGTTTCGGCAGTTTGGAAGGCACTTAGAATATTAAGTGCAAGGCGGTACAAGAAAAAGGAATGTAAAAACAGAAAATACTGAAGAAACACAGATCGGACAGAATCTCAGGTGAGAGAAACTGTTAAAATTTGCAACCCAATCGGACTCTTCCACGGAAGAAGGAATTGATCTCAAAACATTGACACCATTCCTTACACCACAAGTGTTACCAGACCTGAATTTCTCCATCACTTCATTTTTCAGAACTCCAACATCCACTGCATTTTACTTTTACAAAAAAAGTATTTTACTGCTATTTTCAAGGGATCCAGAGAGAGCACACCAGGAATACTCAATACAGCTTTGGCATCTGTACCCTTTGAAGGACACACTTGCTTTCAAAGAAGTGAAACTAAGGCTCAACAAACTGATTGCTGATATTTAGGTTGCCACAACTGAATGATTTCATTAGAACAAGCCAGTATTGCTTTTGCATTTAGTGATATGATCTCATTAAAATAGAAAAATTTACTCACACAGGACTCTATGCATTGGATACTGAAGTTGTGCCTCATTAATAGTGAGTGACAAGTATCTACAATGTACTGTCTTAATATGGTGAAGAGAGGTTCAATTAAGACATACAAAAAGGTAATTGGTTACCTAATTAAAAAAAAGGAAGAATGCGCAGGGCTAAAGGACAAAAGGTGGGGGTGGAAGAGGGACACTAATTCAACTAGTGCTTCAGAGAACTAATGTAACCATGATGTGGGAACGATGTCCTTCTATGCTGTGAACATTCTACAATCCTTGGTTGGAAAGTCAAAAACTAGGTAGCATAACCTCACAATAAGGAGGCAACCACTTTAGACAGAGAAAGCTCTTCACTTGTGGGGAACTTGACTTTTGGAATTCAACATGCCTTCAACATGAATATAGTCACCTTGACTATATTCAAAACGGAGATTGACAGATTGTCACACAGTTGAGTCAGCATAGAAGATCAGCCACATTCACTTTGAAAGATTGAGAAAGCACAAAAAGAAAGTGAATGGTCTAAACCTGTTCCCTTTGCTTCATTTTCAATCCGTGATCATAAAAGACATGAAGATAATGCAAGAAAGTGAGACTGATGCAGAAGATCAACTGTAACCTGGTTGAATGGTGGAATAAGTCTGAGGGGAATAGTCTTCTCTAGTTCCTTTTGCCTATGTGAAATGAAAGTTATGCATAGACAGATGTGATGTTGGCAAGTATATTAGAGTCAGAGAGACGTATAGCATGGAAACAGATCCTTCCATCCAAGCCGACCCAGATATCCCGACTAATCTAGTCCCACCAGCCAGCACCTGACCCATATCCCTCCAAACCCTTCCTATTCATATACCCATCCAAATGCCTCTTAAATGTTGCAATTGTACCACTTCCTCTGGCAGCTCATTCCATACCTGCACCACTCTCTGTGTGAAAAGGTTGCCCCTTAGGTCTCTAAAAAAAACCTGAATAATTAAATATTCCAGAGCAGCACATTAAGCCCAACTGTCCAAAGCTCCAATTTAACTGTACACACCACAATGTGTTTGCTGAAGGAGGGTCACTGGATTCAAACCTTTAACTCTACTTCTCTTCACAGATACTACCAGACTTGTTAAGTTTCTTCAACAATTTCTGTTTTTGTTTCAGACCTTCAGCACCCTCAGTTCTCTGCATAGTGCTTCCCTGGCTAATCCTCTGGGATTAACAGAGTTTTGAACCTGTTTCCATGCTTTCTGAATCAATGACTCTATGAAACTTAACTCGGACACCGTGCTGAGGAACACCTGCTGATTTTAAATGTGTCGTGTTAACGTGGCCATTGACTGCACTCATCAGCAGAAAAAAAAAGGGAGACCTTCGTAAACACAGTAACAAGTATAATTCATTGGAGTTGGGGCACTCATGGCACAGTGGTAGTATCCCTGCTTACTGAGCCAGGACCCGTGTTCATTTCCCACCTTCTCCAGAGGCAGCTCTTTTTAGGTTAATACAGACAAGGTCTAACATGCTGAAGTTAGTGGGTAAAGGTGGTCTCTCCTCGCTTATTACCTGCACGTGGTTTTGCCCACGCCTCCTTTCCCACCCACAAAGATCCACTTGAGGGACTTCTGCTCGATAATATTGGACAGGGTTGGTTCCAGGGGCTCCACGTCTATGGCATCCTCGAACTCCTCATCCATCGTCGCCGCCGCCGCCGCCATCTCGGAAGGTACCACGTGACCGAGGATTGATAGAGAGAATGAATCACCCGACCTCGAACTTCTCAACTTATTTGTAGTTAATAATTAAAAACACGATCATCTGACGAGCGGGCTATTTTAACGCCATCGAAAGCGGGGTTAAGACCAGGGTATTTTTTCTCACATTCGAGATATTCCGCGCCTCGAAACTCCACGTATTGCCCCCTTCACACCACCTTCCATCTTCGACACTGATTGGTCCAACGCCGTTTTAGTAAAACGCGTTCAGATTGGTTCGGTACCACATTTCAATCGATATCCTTTTTTAGAACGGGCAGCTGCACGTTCACTGATCATGAAATTTGAAATGTTACGATTCGTGGTCATTGAAATTTGTTTTTGTTTCGGCTGAGGGGGGGAAGGAAAGGGAAATATTTGGGGCGGTTTAAAGTTCGGTCATGCGCAGTTGTCGCCTAATCCAAGATATCGGCGGCGGGGGGGGGGTTCCTCGACCACACCTTCTTTGGAGAGGAAAATGAGGCGGCTGGCCCCGTTTTTTTGTTGAGCCAGTGATTTGTTTGTGTTTGAGGGTGTAGATTCGTTCTGGCGGCTGTCTTTTACCCTCTCCCCTCCCATTTCCACACACGCACACACACACCACCCCCCCCCCCCCCCGCCCGCTCCGCCCCCGGCGCCC
>NC_057717.1:100081184-100126207 GCF_004010195.1 Chiloscyllium plagiosum | reverse complement strand
AGATGGCGGAGAGGCGGAGGAACCGCGAAGTTTCTGGAAGCTCCGAGCCGAGCGAAGCGGACGGTGGCTCGGAGAGCAAAGGGGTGAACGCCTTCGCCAACGATGGCAGCTTCATGGCACTTTTCAAGAAGAAGATGGAGGAGGAGAGGCTGAGGAGCGAAGGGGGAGCCGCGCCGAGCGGCGGGGACATAGACAATGGAGGCAAGAGGAGTGTGGCCGCTGGCCAGGAGCAAAGTGCTGAGGCCCAGAGCGACAGGAAGAAAAGCGTGCTGAATATTGTAAGAGCGAGAGATTTTGCTCTCAATTTGCCTCCTGGTTAATGAGCAGGGCTGGGGAATTGGTGAAAGATGCCGTTAGTTCATTGCCCTCCCCTCCCATCACCACGAAAAAGAAATGTTATCCACTATCTTGACATAAATTAGATTGTTTCCTTCGTTCAACAGTATTGGCAGCAATATGTACAGTCATAACTCTCACAAAGCAATGCTCCCTGTTCTGTTGCCTGAGTTTATACACTTATTCCTTCCTTCCTTCAACAGTGTCAGGAGAAATGCCAACAGTCTTTTACAAAATAATGCTACCTGCTCTTTTGCCTAAGTTTACAGATTTGATTATTTCATTCATTCAACAATGTTAGAGGCAATGCACTATTTTACACTTTAAAAAAAATCATACTCCTGCCACTCCTCCCACTCTTGCTTGAATTTACAGATTGGTTCCTTGCATCATTATTATGTTAGGTGCAGTATGTACATCCCTTTAATTTTACAAAACAATACGACTAGTTCTTTTGCTTGAATTTGCTGATTGACTCCTTCCATCATTCATCAATGTTCGGGGCAATATGTATAGTTTTATTTTACATAAAAGTATGCTGCCCCTGTCTTGTCTGAATTTATAGATTGATTCATTCACTGGCTATAAGAGTGATGTGGGACATTTTTAAAACAAAAGAAACAAAGTATAATTTTTGTCATTAAATTCTGAGCTCTGAATTTTTGCTTTTAGAGAAAACTCAGCTAAGAATTGTTTATCTGAAAATACAGAGCCCTGTCATCATCTGAAAAGGCAAAGTTTTTTGATTTGCAGATGTGACTCCCTCAGCAAGGATTGATGGACTGACATCTTGTGCCACTGATATTCCAGTGGGTAGGGTTTCCTCTGTTGGGTCGGGCATTCAAGACTTTGAGCCTCATTATAGTAACTTTATGTATTCTAACATGATGTTCCAATCTTGAGATTAAATGTTAAACCTTACTGAATAAGCAGAGACACTGTAAATTAAGTGGCCTCTAATTACGGGGAGCTTGGGAAAAGTAAAATTTTGGGATTTGCACTTTCAAATCTCTGAAAATTGGAGGACAGATTGATGAAATTTAATGTAACCTGGACTTTCTAATTGGACACTGGAATCATTGGTTCACTACTGACTTTGTGTGTTGCCTCCAATTCCTGAATATACGCCATCGCAAAGATATCAAAATCAAAGATATTTTGAAACATAATACATACACATTTTTCTTCTGAAATATTGGCTGACCTGTACATTTCCAGAATTGTTTGAATTTAAGCATGAAGCATTATTTAAATTAAATCTTTGCTTACTCTCATTCAATCATAAGAATTTTAAAGCAATTCTCATATGTTTGCAAATATTGTGTCTCTGGCAGACTTACTTTAGGGACAATTGGTCATTTTCCGTATGACCTTGTGTTCTTAAGAACCTTTTTTATTGCTAAGGATGCTAAATCTCTTAAAATACATCCATTAAATTTAAATTAATGATACTAAATATAAAGTTAATGAGGTTGAAGAACATAAGTAGTGGTAGTAAAGGAGTAAGTCATATACTCCTTTTAAAAAACCCGAAAATTAACTAAGTTCGAGCAGCCGAAATTGTTTTTAAAAAACGTAAATTAACAAATCTCGGGAGATCAATTTTGTTTTACTTCAGAGATCAACGAAGCTCAGGAGATAGAAGGTTTTTTTTAAACCCAGGCATTAACAAAGCTTGGGAATTCAGATTTCAACCCTCCCCTCAGAGTTCAGCAATTTTTCGAAAACTACTGTCTACACTCTGCCTGTGTTCCTGATGAAGGGCTTTTGCCCAAAACCTCGATTTTCCTACTCCTCGGATGCTGCCTGAACTGCTGTGCTTTTCCAGCACCACTCTAAGCCAACCTCCTTTAAGTCTGCTTTATAATTCTAAAAGCTTACAACTGACCTTATTCAGTGTCCTAGTAGTTCTTAATTCCTATTCAAAACTCCATTGATCTGTCATAAATGAACTTGATAACTGAGCAACCACAGCCATATGGCAAAAAGAATTGTGTCCACTTGGCCTGGATGTGATTAATAGAAACAATTGTTCATATATGTTTTATTGAATCTCATGTTAAAACACTTAGATTATAGGTCAGTCTTCAAGATAAAGAAGCTAAGTTTGGTCTACCCTCTGTACCACTTCTTCACTTCTGAATTCGGAATAATGTAAAGGCAAACAGTGTATTAGTATTTCCATTTCCTCTTTTGTACTTGTACACCAACTTTGTGGTTCCTGTATATGAACATTTAAATGCCATTTTCCCATTGCTTCTCTCACCATTAAGAAACAGAGTGAAATTTCATACTACAAGTTGTCGTTCCAATGTAAAGACTGCAACACTAGTGCTTTGTCAGATTGCCTTAAATATTTACTGCAGAGGGGCCTCTGACAACATCCTCAACACCTCTCATCCACAACCTGGTAAAGCTTCCTAAATTTTTAAATAAAATAATTATAGTTGCTGGTAGAGGAGCTCGTAACCACTTTTCTCTCAGAACTGCTTCTATTACCTTTGTTGTCATGATGATATTGAGAATGTTACACCGTTCCATGGATTTTGTTCGTTGCAAATCTGAAAGTTCCCTTTTGTGCTCTTTGAGAGACTTCTCAGTTTATTTTACTTAATGAAAAAAAAATCTTCTGGTTGTAAAAATGCATGTTTGATATCCTGGTTCACGTGGTCCAATGACATTCTGATATTTTATATTAGAAATGTAAGCACTTGGACAAGATATTTATTTCTACTGCAAAAAGAATGTGTTGGGCTTTTTGGGGTCTGGCCCATATTGTTGAGACAAAAATATCTTTTTCCCACTGGATATGGTCAGAATCATATGAGAAACGCGTCAGGCAGTCTCAACCAGTTCCAAATGATACTAATTGGCAACATGACTCTGAGAGATCGGTGTAAGAAGTAGAGATGTCATATCAGTCTCGCAGCATGTCTTCTAATCTTTGACCTGCGATAGATTAATCCAGGCTGGAAAGAGACCTTTTTGGTCAAACCTCTCCAACACTGGATCTGGGAGCATTTGATGCTGACACTAAATTCCTGAAACACAGTTCCATTCTCCAGCACTAATACTTCATGTAATGACTCAAAAGCTCTTGTAAAAATAATAAAGAATGTATGTTCTGCCACTCCATTCTTGTTAGTGTGATGCTGGGATGGGTGAGGAAGAGAATAGTAACATCAGAATGTTAGTGCTACAATTAAGAGTGCATCTACTCTCTTGTTTTTGAAGTCCAAATTCAGTGCCCAATTGACCCAGCACAGCTTCATTTCAGCTTGGGAGTCACAACCAATTCATACTGAAGTGTGAATGCAGCGCTCATTTTTGTTTTCACAGAAGCACATGCTGTATGACTCTAAGAGCAGTGTCAGACTCTGGGACTTTATCAATTTGAGAATAAACAACAGTACTACAGTTGATTGAGGAACAAATGAGAAGAGGAATTAGTTTCTGTAGCAGATGACCTCTCATTAGTTGAAGGTTAAAAACATGTCTCTGAAAATCTTGTACAGGAAGACTGCTTGATCCCAATTCTGATTTCATTGAGGGAACTGGTGTATGTGAGGAAATGAGTTTTGTATTCTCAGTTCTTCAGGTCGCCCTTTTGGTCGCTTGTATAATGCGTTTCTCTTAATATTTTATTAAAATAGATTCCTGCATAGGTTCATTTCCAGAAATTTTGGTTTAAATTACTTTCCTGAACAATTATATCTTCAGAGCTTAAATGTCCTTTTCACATTGACAGAGAAATTCTCTTGTGGAGTAAACATTCAATTTCTAGTTGTTTGATTGTGGGTGAGTGATAGTAATATTAGCTCAGTGTTAGCATAATTAAATCTGACTATCTTATCCCAACAAGTTGTACAACTACAAGAAGACTTTTCAGACCAAAGCTAGTTTGAAAATTACTATTGGTGCTGTCTTAGGTAACAATATTCCGATGTTCAGTTTTAAAAATTACATCTTCAAGGAGTTCTGTTGTACCCTGATATAAAATTATTTTGGTGTTTGTTAGATAAGCCAAGTCACGTGATATTGTATAATATGATACTTGGGTCATTTTATTTCCCAGTTTAGTTGGATTTCAGTTTACAAATGTATCTGTAAACAGACCATGGGTCTAATTTTGAACACCTAGAAGTGGCATTGGTTAGAAATGGCACTGGTGCTGTAGGTGATGTTGAATCAGTAACTCAAAGTTGCATTAGATCTGTGTTTATTAATACTTAATTTTCAGCAGACTACACAATGTGTCATGTCCCTTTTAATGAGCGTGGTTTCACATAGTTTGCCATAAATGTTATTTTCCAAATGTTCCTGTTTCACTTGAGTAAAGTGTAATCATGTAAGAAAGTAACTGAAAATCTGAAATAAATATTAGGGACAGCCAGCAGTTCAGTTAGCATTAGAATAAACTTTTATTATTTTAGTCAGGGTGTATCTGTCTTCTGACCAAGTTGGTACTTTATAACTTTTTTGCCTCTTTTATTCTCTCTTTGACATGAAAGTTTAGCTGTAATAACTAATAGGTCCATCCTTCTGCTTTCTATGAGCTTTGTAAAATATTTGATCATATTTATAAATTAGCAATTTAAATATTATTTCACTATCCTACCATGTTGGCAGATCAAAGGTTTCTCTCTGTTAATCCTGCTGCTAGTTTTACTTCTGCCTTAATTTCAAACCCAAAAAACGGTGAGTAGCTGGAATATATTGCGATGGATCAGGCCAGACCCCCTCAAAATATTTCAACAAGGTAGTCTAGACCCTAATGTTTTCTTTTAATAGTAGATTGAAGTGGGTATTCCAGGTGTGATTCAACTGGGCAAACCCCACTTTGCTTTAAGCAAAACAGAATTTATGTAAACCCTATCGTTGAAACATGAACAAAAAAAAGCAGAATTTAGAATAACTTAACTATTGGAAAACGTAACTGACCCAATATAGCAACTGAACTAATTAACTGTTCCAGTTTAGTTACATCACATAAACACATCCCTTGGCAAAAAGCTAAATTCAAACACAGATTCTTACAGACAGGAAGAAACAACATCCAGAGAGATTTCAGAGAAAGTCAGTTAGGAATCATTACTGAAGCTTGCAACCCTTCTGGCCTCCTGCATCTTGTGACTGCTGCACCTTCAAAACAATAGAAAACTGGGAGAAATGGCCACTCTCCTATTGTTAAGCTGTTTAGCTTTCCAGCACCCTAGACCTTTTGGTACCTCTGCCTTTACAATTTTTCTTTTCAAAGAAAAGGATAAAATAATCTTTTTTAAAGTGACAATATCGTCACAATATGTAGCGGCAGAGCAGACCTGTCATGATTTTATATTCTGTTAATTTAAATACAGAACTGCTTGGGCAATGCTTCTCTCAATTTTTGAGTGTAGATTTGAACTTCTGTAACTTTGAAAGCATTTGGGATTATTTTGTATTGAAGTTTCCAGGATCACTCTTAAAGTAGAGTGGGGGAAGCAGAAACATCAGTCAGCTAACTGAGATGTTCTTTGATCAGTTTTTGTTAAATATTGCAGTTGTCATATGTTATTTGTTGAGCAGCCAGCTTGATCATTTGACTGTATTTGCAATTTTAGATTTTTAATGTGGGTACTTTAATCAAGAAAGCAAAGCAGAATTAGATTAGATTAGATTACATTACATTACAGTGTGGAAACAGGCCCTTCGGCCCAACAAGTCCACACCGACCCGCCGAAGCGTAACCCCTACATTTACCCCGACATTTACCCCTTACCTAACATTATGGGCAATTTAGCATGGCCAATTCACCTAACCTGCACATCTTTGGACTGTAGGAGGAAACCGGAGCACCCGGAGGAAACCCACGCAGACACGGGGAGAACGTACAAACTCCACACAGTCAGTTGCCTGAGGCGGGAATTGAACCCGGGTCTCTGGTGCTGTGAGGCAGCAGTGCTAACCACTGTGCCACCGTGCCGTCCACTAATTAATGCAGTAAACAAGAGATATTGGTTTGCAAACTAACCCAGTAAGCCAAAGTCCATGAAATAATCAAATTGAAATATTTTGGACCAGCTTGTCAATTAGGAATTGCATTCACAAGCTCCAAAGCAATGGCCACACCGCAGAACAGCATAATTTTTTTTTTAAATTCTGCACTGGCGAATTCAATTCCACTTGCACTGTCAGAAGACACATGCAAGGTAATTATATGCTTCTGTACTGAAACAAACTTATGATTTGTTTTTCTAAAGTTGAAATAACTCATCCAATGGAAAAGGCTTTCAAGTAGGTATAATGTTGTTAAATGGGGGTTTAATCCCAATATTTTAGGTTTAGATTTTACTTGTGTCATTATGAATAAGCAATGCCGCATAACTGGCTAACACTTGTATCTGAGAAATATTTTATATTTCAGCAGTGAATTAGACTTACAGTGTATTGATGCAAGAAACCTGCTAAGGATCTGTTGATGGGTTTGCAAGATCTCATTTTAGATGTCTGGCTAATTCAATGCCGAAAAGATTTAAGTAACTATTGTTGGTTTATCAATTGGTAACACCCGCACTGTCACTTTTGCCTTATAGGGAAGTATAAAGAATTGCCTACTTCCGCTGACAGTAGCTTGTGTACTGTATGTTAGAAATGCTTTGAGATGTTGACGTGGGAGATGCATTCTGTTGTGGAATGAGATCTAATTTCAGGATCCCTGTTTTATTACATAGTGGGCAGCATTGACATTGCAGCTCCAAGCGCTCGTGTAATGGTTGCAGTCTTCTGTCCCTTACCCCAGGTGGGAAAGCGGCGAGGTGGGGCAAAGCTAGCCCTCAAGACGGGAATGGTAGCCAAGAAACACAAGACTGAAGAGGAGGTAAGATTCAGTAGCCCTTTGACGAGAATCCTCTCTGCAGTCTGTCTTGAATTGTCTAAACTTCTGTGCATATGTACTGCTCATATCCATAAAGCATTTGAATATATTCACTTCATTTTGAGCCAGCCAATCTTCTCATTGGGATTATTACTTAAAAGAACACAGTTATCCTCTGCAACCTTTGCGACTGCCCTTTATGTAAATTTAATGGTCATTAGGCTCTTCACAACCCTGTACTGACCAAATCAAACTCTTATACTTCATAGAATTATACAGTACAGTGACAGTATTTGCCTATTTTACCCGTGCTGGCTCTTTGATAGTGTTATCCAACTAAACTCAGCACTTTTCTGTTTCCCCATAGCAAACTTTTACCCTTAACTAGTTAACCAATTTCTTTTGAATTTGTTTTCACCAGCTTTTCAAGTAATGTATTGTAAATCATAGCAATTCACCTTTTTCAAAAGTTCTGATGTCACCATAATTCTTTTGCTAATGTCAAATATTTTTCCTCTGCTTGCTGATTATTACAGTGGAAACAGCTTCTCCTTATTTACTATATCCAAACTTATAATTTGAGCACGTGTACTGTTCTCTTACCTCCTGTATTCTAAGAACAATACAAGTTTCTTCCCTCTATGCATATAATTGAAGTCCCACAGCCCTTTTATTTTCTGTCCATTTCCTACTGAGTTTTCCAATCTCAGCCAAGGATTACTGCAGTTAACCTGGGCAACTCTGGATGTGGACAGATCAACAATTAGTGTTCCTTTATTAAATCCCTTTCAATGTTGCAAGATCAAAGGTAAGAACCAAAAAAGTGCCATCTTGGATGTGGTATCTGAAATAACTTCACAGAGACTGATATCCCATTACCAAGTCACCCTTTATTTACATGTGTACTTGACACTGGCCTGGCTTCCTCAGAGCTCGCTCTGAGTGAGCAGAATCTCTGTCAGTCCTGTTTATATCTGTCATCCAGGGCTCCCAGATTAGACCAGGCTTCAGTCAGGGAACTCATTCTACGAGGTACACCTGGCTGACATTGTTACAATCACTACATTCTCCTCCCACTGAGTCCAGGGGCGTAGGCTCTCTTGGGGCATTTTCACACCGGGTCCAGTTCCTCTAACTTAGCCTCGGATACAGGTGCTATGTACCGGAATGTAGCCCACCTCTTGCGTTTGGAACATCTCTGAAGAAATTCACCCTTTTTGGGTGGTAAAGCTGTCAAGGTTGTGACATCCACTGTGTCCGTATCTAACTTTGAGGTTTCGTCGATGCTAGACAGAGTGGAGAACCTATGGATTCTGACAGCCTTTCTGTCTGTTCTGGGGGGCTGGGTATGTTTTCCTCCTGCCCCGTTTGTGAGTTTGCCACTTTCATGCGGTCTACATGCTTGTTCAGGATTGGCTCACCCACCCAAACTTAGTATGTTATGGCACCTGACCTCACATAGACCATGCCCCTCACATAGACCATGCCCCTCACTCGTGGGGCCATTTCCATGGTTTCGGCACCAGTCTTCATCCCCTGAAGTAAACTGTCTTTGTCACTTAGAGGTGTCCTGTGTCTGGCATTGGCGTTCCTGATGCCATGTGTGTCTCACCCCCACTGTCTAGGAAGATCCGATATAACCTGGTGCGGAATCCTTGTATTAGCAACTTTGCTGGAGCTATCCCATAGTTGCATGATGAGTAGTTCAATAATCAAATAGGAACCAGGAAAGTTCAGTATCGAGTGAAGCTGTAGGCTGTTTATTTAAGCCTGGCTTCAAAGCTTGAACCGTTCTTTCCACATGCTCGCAATGTTTGAATTTCCTGCTGGTAAATATTGGTCCGTTGTCTATGATCAACACTCTCAACAGCCTGTATTGCAAAAGATGCTTGCAGCTTTTCTGTTGTTGTCCCCGTGTTTGACAAATCAACACTAGGCATATCCACCCATTTTGAGTGGGCATTCACAATGCTAAGAATGTTGAGCCCATGAAAAGGCCTAGCATAATCAACATGTAACCGAGTTCAGGGTTTATCCAGCCAGTATGGGGGAGCTACTAGTGGTAATTTTTGTCCTTGTTCACATTGTGGACATTGACCCACCAATGCGGCAATGTCTGCATCCAATTCTCGCCACCAGACATAACTTCTCACCAACATCTTCATTTTTGACAATCCTGTATGAACCTGGTGGAGTTTAGCCAAGTATCTGGATCCAACCTTTGCTTGGGACAATCATTCTTGCTCCCTATAATAAAATGCCAACCTCTATGGTGATCTGACTTTGCCAAGTCCAGGAAAGTTTCAGTTCTGGTTGTGATGGCCCTTTTGTTTCTCCCAACACCACCAGCTGTTTTAGTTTTGGCAAGATGGGATCTTTTTGTGCCCACCGCCTGATGTCAGCAGTGACCAGAAGCATCCAGAAAGTTTAAAACCAGAACAGACTCTTCCAGTGGCAGCACCACTAGTGATGTATCTGCCAGCAGGAGGCAGCTCAAGGCACCTGCCTTTGCTACTTGGCCTCCCAGACAGTGTTCCAACTGGTAATTGTATGCACTTAGAAAGAGATCCCACTACTGAATGCAACCTGAAAGTATGGGCGGCACGGTCTTGTCCTCTTTGAGTAGCCCAAGGGTTTGTGGTCCGTTATTATTACAAATTTACATTTGTATTGGTATTGATGGGACTAACTCACATCAAGGATGACCACCAAACCTACCTTCTCTATCTGGGTGTATTTGCACTCTGCATCAGCCAAAATCCAGGAAACATATGCTATTAGTCACTCCTGTCTATTGGGCCATCACCTGATACCATACAGGGAGGCATCTCATTTCAGCACCAGATCTGACTTGGGATCATAGTGTACCAACATCTTAGATGGTAGCTGCTTCTTCACTTCACTACAGCAAGTTGGTGCATTCAAGAAAGCAGGAAAGACAAAAATAAGTACAATTTGGCTTATTAAGTAGCCAGTGAATTCCTTCTGGCAATTAAACTGATTTTGAATCCAGAGCTTTTGTCAGTAATAGTGAAAGTTCAATCCTGTAGTTGCCACAATGCAATTTGTTGTTTCCATGTTATATTAAATGCCCAATTCAACCTATCTTTTTTTTCTCCATTTTATCTTCAGGCTGAAGCACGAGGTGGAGATGCGTGGGCCAAATACATGGCAGAAGTGAAGAAATACAAAGCACATCAGTGCAGTGATGATGACAAAACCCGGCCTCTTGTTAAATAGCCAGATTTGCAAGCTTATGCAGCCAAGAACTGTATTATATTTTACAACCGTTAAGATCAAGTCCTCCACCCAATGCCCTCACTGTACAGCCAGTATAAGATTTTTTCTTTTGACTGCCTGGAATATGTATTTATTTGGATTTGTGGTTTGAAGACAACACTTGCAAACAAAACTCCAACGCAATGTTTAATTTTCAACATTGAAATCCTGTCCGCTTTCAAAATGTGATTGATAGTGTACAGTTTTCATATAGTTATGTCTCACACCCTGTTTCAATATAGAACATAGTTTCCAGACACTTTTAATCTTTATTTTTTATAAAATGCACGATAAAGCTTCAGTTGTCAGTAAAAAAAAGTCCATGCATATTTACTCTTATGCGCCTGCAGTTATTAATTACAAAACTGTAGCAAGTTTTTGAAACTTGTACACAATATTGTACATCTTACTGGCCCTTGTTGCTAAGTTGGCTAGAATTGTAGGGCTGGTTTGATCAATGACTGGTCAGGCACCTCAATACATCTGTGTTGGAAGGAGCCCATTGCCTGATTGGTGCTGGTGAGGTATTTACATTTTTGATCAGAATTATGACATTACTAGCATTAAGAGCTGAACTGTAAGAAGCAGTAGTGGGACTTGTTTCTCATAGTCTGTTTGCTACAGCATTTACATTGCTGAAGACCAATGATTTCCTGTGTTTCTTCATGAGAATTAGCTTATCCAGAAGGACAAAAGTTGCAGTTGTGACCACTGCTGTGCCTCAAATGAGTATTTGGATGGGGCAGCCAATGTGTGGGATTCCCCATAAAGAACTTAAAGTGGGAGTGGGCAATGAGGATGCAATCAGTGAGCCCAGAAACTTGGATGGGATGAGAAAATGTTTCTCAAGTTCACAAAACTACCTCAGATGTATCAGTGAAACATTATTACAAAGCTCTTGTTACAATCTACCCAGTTGAGTTTTCACTTTGTTTGTAATGTTTCTCTTTCGGCAGTGCTAGTGAGATGTAGCTTCTTGTCTGCTGTTTGAATTTCCCTTTCCTATTAGTGAGCAGTGAAGAGAGCATTTCTTCCTCCATGAGCAGAATAAGGTCAGATTGGAAAAGCAGAAGATTTGATAAAATAGAACGTCTGGGCCACAGTGGTGGTTGCTGTCTGCTGACAACAGCAGGAGCAGAACTAGAAGCTCAACGCAGCCTGCATCTTAAGTGTTGCAAAAAAGGTCTGCTATATGGTCCCTGTCTTTCCTTTAGAGTAATGCAGAGCTCTCACTTTGCCTGAAGCACAAATCTCTGCTGGATTTCCACAGGACTGTTACTGCAAATGTCTGTTTTGTATAGGATTTATCTGTCATTTGAATGATACTTTCTAGAAATGGAATGAGAAGGAAGTTAAATGGGGCAAAGGTAGATGAGGTAAAGTAGAACTAGATCATAGAATACTTGATGGCATTGCCTTTAACAAATTAGTAATTTTGATATTTAAATTTCCCTTTAAGTAATGCCTCTTGTTCCTCAGTCTTTCTGGACGTGCCTTTTGTTATTTCCAGATTTCACCACCTTTTATGGCCGGTCGTTACGCAGTGAGAGAGATTCCCAGGCACATTGTAACCCAACTTGATATTTTCCAAATCTTATAGGCTCACTTATTGAAATAGTTTGTATTATGGATTGGGGGGCAACAAAGACTGACTGATTTGGAGATTTGAGTTGTCATTCATCTTTTCTGTGCAATGTGCTGCTAGTTTAAATATCTGACACTAAAAGCAAAAGTTCCCTGATGACTTGGATGGGGATTCAGCGACCCAAGCCAGGAAGTTCATCCTGGACTTTGGTGTGTTAGCTTCTTTCAGGTGTATTGGTGAGTATGTGGAGCTGGGAAATCAAAAATTCATCTGCAGGTTCCTGCTCCTGGTCACTGTCTTAGCTGCCTCCACTGAAAGATTCGGATGTTGCCAAGAATGTTAGCAATACATTTCATCGTCAAGTAGCCAGAACTGCTGTGTACACTTATGAAACATGGATGATATATTGGATGTCTCACTAGTGTTTATAAAAGTTGCCACTTTCTGGAGGAAGGGCAAATAGACAAACACGAGCACTTTTGTTTGAAGGATTTTGAGATTTTTGTTTTTCAAACTTACTTGAGGTATAGGGACCAAGATGCACTTAAGATCAAATTAAACCGTAGTCATTCACCCTGTAAATAGCGCAGCAATGAAGAGTTGAGCAATCTTATGGCTTCGCTGAGTTAGTTCATCCTGGCCGTGATAAAGTTGTCTTCAGCTCTTCCTGAGTTACAGAGAATGAAATCTGGTATAGTTCCCACTTCCATTACATGTGTGGAGGTTGAGATTTAACTGATGTTCTGCTAGTTGAATGGCCTGCTGCTATCAGACTGATTTTGTGAATAGTTATTTGGGTTAGTTACTAGAGTGCGCCAAACCCAATGGAATCGTAACCAATCTTGAGTGTCAGTCCTAACTCCATGAGACACTTGCACTGCTGAGTTAGGGTCTAGCTCAAAGCCTCACTCCAGAACTGTACATACATACTTGACCGTTTAGATTGAGGAATTGCTGCACTGTCAGAGATGCTGTCTTTTGGATGAGATTAAACCAAGGCCCTGCTGTGTTGGGTGACCACTTTTTGAAAAGAAGAGCAATGAAGCTCTGGTGTTTTGACTAACATTCACCCAAACCAATAGAAGAAACTGATTATTTGGTTGTTTATCTTATTAGAGGACCTGGCAGTTTGCAAATTGGCAGTGAATTGAGTTAGCACATACTGAGCTGTAAGTCCCAATGTAAATGTATAGGAAAAGAAAATAGTTCTTTCAAAGTCAAATTTAGGGCAAGGGGATTGAATCTTAACTTCCTCATTATGTATAAATATCTGTGATTAATTGAATCAATAAGGGGTTCTGGAAGTTCATTTGGAATTAAATAGTCACAGTTACTCCATTAAATGGTATTGGTCGTGCCAGACATTGGGTGTAAGAGTTGGAGTGGAGAAAGGGTGTATTCTCAACCGCTAATTTGGTTTGACTAGAAGGTAAAATAAAACCGCAGTAGCCAGCTCATTAGTTTGACGAATGGTTTTTTTTTACTGATGTTTTAAGTATTTGCTTTCTAAAGTCAAGTAGCATATGATGATATATAAAGCAAGTTAACGGTGGTTGTGTCTGATAACCATTGGTGTACGTGTCTAATATCTAATGTATTGGTGACACTTCTCAGTGCCATGCTATGTTTTGCATGCAAAGTAGCCTTTCAAAATAAAAGGAAAAGCCAGTCACTTCACACTGGATTCTTCTGCCTGAAAACCTGATATCACAAGCATTTTCCCAATCTGCAATGTCCCCTCACCAATGTACAAACGTTGACCCCCTAGATACCTATAACCATGATTTGTCACTTTGTGCCTATACCCTATGTTATTTGACTCCTGGTACCGTTCTGCATTAGCATTAATTCATTTTGGATATGATAAACTCATTGCTGACAATTCTCATAATTTTTGTACAGCACCGTTTTTGTGCATTAGGGCTGATCAGAAATTGATGGAAGATTGACTTCTTTCTTCCCAACTAAATGTGGTGAATTGAACATGGCAGCGAGTCAGCAAGTCATGCAGCATCCGAACAGCAGGAATGAGAGGCTGATGAAGGCTGCCCAAAACGTCGATTCTCTTGCTCCTCGGATGCTGCATGACCCGCTGTGCTTTTCCAGCACCACACACTCGACTCTGATCTCCAGCATCCGCAGTCCTCACTTTCTCCATGGCAGCGAGTCAACCAGGTGTTTAGCTGTTGATCATTCTCCACCGACTCTTGTACATTCATCGAAGTTGACAAGCCTTTAGATGTTACCTGTATAACTAACAACTAAGGTGAGCAGATTTTTTTAATAGTAAGGAGCTTTTCACTTTGGTATCATCTGCTGTCCAAGCAGCTCCACTTTTCAACAAGAATTCGCTGGGATAGATATCATTGGTGGAATTTCCTGTCGAGAAGTTAGATGGTGTAAACCTGGTAACTAGCAGCAGCTGGGAGACATATGTTCAGTTACACTGGTTGGGTTAGTCACGTCTAGCCTGTGTACCAGTCCTTCCCAAACTTTTATTTTCCGCTGTGACCCCATATTGAGGTTTGAAAGTTTTCAGCCTCTGAGAATGAGGGTCTGTAAGAGCGGGAGCACGGCTGTGATAATTCCTTCAGTTGTGCCCAATGTGGGGTCCTGTCTACTGTGTGTTTTTGAGGCGGGGAGGACCTGCCCTTATACTTTTCAATTTTATTTTGACCTTTTGATAATCCAGAATCCATCCAATCCAGTCTCCACTACTGTGTAAGGAAGATAATTCCATAGACCCAACACAGAGAGAAGGAAACAGCAATTGATTATGGCCTCTCTACCATTCCCGAGTGATGGGAACAAGATCCAGCAATGGCACAGCTCATCAATTCATACTTACTAATCACTTATGTTAAACTATTGTTTATTCCTACAGCGACAAAATATAACATTAAAATTGTACAGTGGTCAAAAACTGAACGGAAGGCAATAACTCGACCAGGTTGAGGTTACCTTGAACTTAAACTGGTCGTTTCCACTCGACGTCGTTTCATTGTGCAGTCTACAGCCGCAATTTAGTCATTTTTCAGGTACTGAACATAAATCAAGTTTTTTTGCAGTTCACTGAATAAAGTATCATAAAGAGCTTTCGAGTGTTACTATTATCACTTTCCAATGCATCCGGATTCTACACCAGGGCAAGACTCCTCTTGATAGTATTGTAGGCAAGTAACTCCTGGCTCGAACGTAGTTAGGGATGTTGGGTATCAAAATCAGACTGGAATGATCCTCAACCATAAGTTTGACAGTAGAATCTTCGTTGTTAACTATTGAAATCCCAGTAAGGGCCTGAGAAACTTGCAGCATCTATCAAGGCCCCGAATTAGGCGGTAAAATACGAGTTAACTTTGAGATAAACCAGTTGTCATTCGTTCTGTTCCGTTTGTATGCAGAAATTGTGAACTTTATTGAAGAACTAGACTAGTTTCATGCACTCAATCCAATCACCACTACCACTCCAGGAGAGTGAGGAAAGAGCTGCAGAATTAAACATTGACTTTGAACCTTTTCGGAATAATGTATGAAAAGTAACTGAAACTAATTCACAATTTAGAGAAGTGATGTGAGAGGAGAACGGGACAAATTATAGTTTAGTTACATTGAGCTCTACTGGCTTTGGTATCAACTGATTAGGATGGGATACTCAGGCAGATAATCGTGTGTTGAAGCGCCCATTCTGAATAATTAAGAATCAAAACAGAAATTGGGGGAAATCTCAGCACGTTTGATAGCATCTGTGAAGAGAAAATATAGTTGATATTGCGGGTACAGTGACCCATCTTCAGAACTGATTGAAGCTAGAGAAAGGTAGGCATACCTGCTAAAGGTGGGAGGGGAAGGAATAAATGATAGATCGAGCTCTTGGAGAGAGAACAGCGATTAGGCAAAGTAATAGGTAATGATCAGCCTGGGAGAATCAATAGCTGTTAATGGGGTCCACTAATTGCTGAAAACGGGTTATTTGTGATAGCAGGGAGAAAGTGAGGAGTGGTGATGCTGGAAAAGCACAGCAGGTCAGGCTGCACCCGAGGAGCAGGAGAATCGACATTTCGGGCATAAACTGATGAAGGTTTTACGCCCGAAACGTTGATTCTCCTGCTCGGATGACCTGCTGTGCTTTTCCAACACCACACACTCAACACGATTTGTGAAAGCAAGCTGTGTGATGAGAAAGTCTACTGTATAGGGGTCGGGGTAAGGATATGGAAAAAGGTGCTCAGACCCTAAAATTATTGAACTAGAAATTGAGTCCTGAAGACTAACAATTTTCCAGCAATTTCTGCTTTTGTTTCTGATGTCTAGCAACGGCAGTCTTTGGTTTATCTGAATAATTAAGAGCAATGCAAATATCGCCCGAATTATACTGGGGCCAGCTCATTATAATTACATTGAAGCAAAATGCTGGAGATCGCTAAATCTGTAGCGAGAGAAGTAGTTAACGTTTCGAGTCTGATATGACTTTTCCTCGCCATAATTACAGTGTGTTCCAGAGTGCAAGAAGACAGAACAAGATGGAAATGGAAGGTTACTCACAAGGAAATTCTAAAGGTGTCATGCTAGTAAATGGACACTGGCAATAGAGGGGACAGAAGTCCTCATGGTTTGCTTGAAGGATATGTTATTAGCGTGGTTAAGTTACTAGACTGGTACCCAGAGGACTGGATTAATGAATTGGAAATGTATTTCAATCCCAGTTACAGCAGCCAGTGAATTTACATTCAATTAATTAAATTTGAAATAAAAGGCATTGTCACTGTAAAACTACTAGATTGCCATTAGAAACTCATCTGATTAGTTCTGGAAGAGTTGTCTCCAATTCATTTAAGTAAGTAAAAACAATGACTGCAGATGCTGGAAACCAGATTCTGGATTAGTGGTGCTACTTGACCTCTGGATTGCTAAACCCAGTAACATGACTACTGTATTACTGTTCAATGTGCACAAACTTCCTGCAGGGAGTTGCCAGTATGTCTGACTTCCATGCTAAAGAGACCAGAACAGCTCTAGCATAGCTCCAGAAAATGAGGTCTACCCCATTGGCAGTACTAATTCTGATGGTAAAAGGAGATGTCATAAAGGGAAACAAGCCACACCTATGCAATGCTAATAGTTGACTCCTTGAGACATCATTCTGATGAATTCGCACTGTTCCAAAGCCTCATTCTTGAGATCAAACGTTCAGCACTTAATGCAGTACCCCAGATAGGTTCAATAGGCCATATCCAGAAATCACTGTTTAAAATAAAGTATTTCTCATTTAAAACAGAGCTAAGGAGGCATTTCTCACACAGGTTCCTGAATCTCTGGAACATTCATCCTAAAATGTTGGTGGAAATAGTTTTTAAGTATCTTTAAGGCAGACGTAGATGGATTACTGATAAGCAATAGTGTGAAAACGTATCAAGCGTAGACAGGAATGTGAAGTAGTCAAATCAGGCATAGTCTTACTGAATGATGCAGCACCCTCAAGGGACTGAGTAGCCTAATCCTAATTTGTATGTCCAACCGGAACATCATTTCCTCAATTATAACCCTAAACAATGTTTAAACATTCACTCAGGGTATGTGGGCATCACTGGCTTGCTTAAATTTATTGCCCATCTCTATTTGCCCTTAAAGGTGATGGTGAGTTGCCTTTTTGAACTGCTGCAGTCCACTTGGTGATGGCATGTCACCAAAGTCGTTGCAGAGGGTGTTCCAGGATTTTGATCCAGCAACAGGAAGGAAGAATGATATATTTCCATATCTGGCTTGTGGATACCTTGGCACTTGAAGGTGGTGTTCCTATGTAGCTGTTGTCCTCGCCCTTCCAGGTGGAAGTGTTCCTAAGTTTGAAAGGTGCCATTAAAGAAGCTTTGCTGCATCTCTGCAATGCTTTTTGTGGATAGAACACACTAAACATTAGTAGTGAAGGGAATGAATATTAGTGGATGTGGTGTCAACCAAGTAGGCTGCTATATTCTGGATGGTATCAAGCTTCTTATGCCTTATCAATAATTAACAGACATTGGGAAAGCAAGAGATGAGTTGCTTACTGCAAAACGCTTAGCCTCTATCCTTTTATACCCATAGTATTTGTCTGACTAGTCTAATATTCTGTTAGCGTTTTTGGTTACCTTTTTATCTGTTCACTAACTTCATTGACTGGTTTACATTGGAACCCTAAACTCCTCCACAGCTCCCTAGACCCTCATCAGTAAACAAATACAATTTCACTTGGTCTTTCCTAGATTTTAGTGGAGATCAGTTACCCATGTCATTCCATTTGTCATAATTTAATCAATGCCCCTTTCTAATTCATTTATCCTCCCATCTGTCCAATTTTAATGCATCTACATAACCTTTTCTTCATTTTTTTTAACATTTGTTAGTCTTGCACCTTTTTATTACTTTTCTGCTTCTTACTGATGTCTTAGTCTGAACATCCATTTTTGTTGGCACTTGTGTAACTTCTCCTTTAGATTGAAACTCCCTTACCTTTTTGTTGAACATGCTTCTGAAACTATTTCCTCAAAACTGCACTGAAGTACTAACCAAAACATGTTTTGCTTTCTAGAGTTTAGCTATTTTTCTTGGTTGCATCATAAGGGTTCAACAACAGCATGTCATCACAATTTTTGAGTGGTCTTCCAAAATATGGAGATTGGGAAAGGAAATGTCAAACCATTAGGTCATCCTGTCTGACCCAACACTGTTCTACTGGATACAGACAGCAAGATGCTAAACATGAGCTGTAAGTGTTTTGTGCTGACAATTGGTACCTGAAATCCAACATGCTCAATCATGGAATACAAGGGAAGCCCTATTTGTGATATTTTAATTAACTTGTTCAGCTATGTTACACAACGAGAGGCAAGTGGGACTTGAACACAGGCCTTTCACCCCAGAGTCAATAGTGTGGTGCTGGAAAAGCACAGCAGTTCAGGCAGCATCTGAAGAGCAGGAGAATCGATGTTTCGGGCAAACACCCTTCATCAAGAATGAGGCTTGTGAGCCGAGGGTGGTGGGGCTGGGGGGGAGAAGGCAGATGAGAGTGTGATAGGTGGAATAATGGTGATAAGTCGGAGAGGAGGGTGGAGGGGATAGGTGGGAAGGAAGATGGACAGGTAGGACAGGTCATAAGGGCAGTGCTGAGTTGGAACTGGGATAAGATGGACCGGGGGGTGGAAATGAGGAAACTGGTGAAATCCACATTGATGCCATCTGGTTGGAGGGTCCCAAGGCAGAAAATGTGGTGTTCTTCCTTCAGGTGTTGGATGGTTAGAATGTGGCAATGGAGGTGGCCCAGGACCTGCATGTCCTTGGCGCAGTTGGGGGAGGGGGGGTGGAGTTGAAGTTGAAGTGTTTGACCACAGGTGGTGGGGTTGGTTGGTGCAGGTGTCCTGGAGATGTTCTCTGAAGTGCTCTGCAAATAGGCATCCTATCTCCCCAATATATACAGATGGCCTCCTTCTTCAAAGACTGCAATTGCCCTCAATGTGGTCGATGATGCCCTCCAGTGCATCTCAAACACTTCCCACACCTCCACCCTTGAACCCCACCCCTCCAACCACAACAAGGACAGAACCCCACCCCCCTGGTCTTCACCTTCCACCCCACCAACCTCCATACACATGCACCATTTCTGCCGCCTACAAACAGTCCCTACCACGAGATATATTTCCCTCCTATTTGCTTTCTGCAAAGACGATTCTCTCCATGACTCTCTTGTCAGGTTCACGCCCCCTACCAACCCACCTTCTCCTCCTAGCACCTTCTCCTGCCACTGCAGGAATTGCAAACCAAATCGCTTATCCCCTCACCTCTGTCCAAGGCCCCAAAAGGAGCCTTCTACATCCATCAAAGTTTTACCTGCACTTCCATACGTTATCTACTGTATCCAGTTTCCTCATTTCCCCTCCTCCAACCTTACAACTCACCACGACCCTCCTGACCTGTCCATCTTCCTTCCCTGCCTATTCACTCAACCCTATCACCATTATCCCCACTTCCATCTACCTATTGCACTCTCAGCTAAATTCCCTCCACCCCCTCAGCTCACAAGCATCATCCTTGATTAAGGGGTCTTGCCCAAAACATTGATCCTCCTGCTCCTCGGATGCTGCCCGACCTGCTGTGCTTTTCCAGCACCACACTGTCAACTCTGATCTCCAGCATCTGCAATCCTCACTTTCTCCGTTCACCCCAGAGATAGACACACTATGCTTGAATTATAAACATAAAATCAATATTATTCACATAGAATTTCCTAACTTGGGTCTCATTTCAGCATCGATTTCATCACTTCATTCCGAGGAGTTTGTATGCAAAGATACAAAGAAAAAGCTAGGGGTTTAAAAGAAAAAGTCCTGGGACAACGGTGTTGCTCATGAGGCGAGCGCATGTCATTCATTTCAAATGCCCTTGAAAAAGTTGTGGTAGGCTGCCTTCTTGAATCATGTCAACCCAAACACTCTAAATACTTCTTTGGTGCTTATAAGGTTTTAGGATTTTGACCCATCAATACTAAAGCAATAACTATACATATCTGAGTCAGGATAATGCACGACGTAAGAGGGGAAGTTGTAGGCAATGTTTTGAAATCCACAGTTCTTCTAGGTGGTAGAAATTTCTGTTTGGAACATGCTATTGAAGGAGCAACAGTGAGCTACTGCAGGGCATCTTGTAGATGGTACACACCTCAGTCATGCAGTCAACCATAAGATATATGAGCAGAAATAGACGACTCAGTCCACTGGGTCGCTCTGCCATTCAATTATGGCTAAATACTTCTCAACCTCCTTCTCCTGCCTTCTCCCAAAATTCTTGATCCCCTTACTTATCAATTCCATTTTGATTTAGTCTCTTCCTGCTTTCCCTATCACAACCACCTTCCCTGCCTTTTATGGTTTGCATTGTCCATATGGCTTTTGCTGCTCCTCAGATGCTGCCTGAACTGCTGTGCTTTTCCAGCACCACTCTAATCTAGACTTTGCTTGTAAATATTCAATTGGCTACTAGTTGAAAAAACAGTCAGAGTTTGGTGGTGGGAAAGTCACTCAGTTGTGCACAATAACACTTAGGGGTAGAAGAGAAAAATAACCCATCACTGTCTTAAATACACAATGATTTGAGACTCCATCGCCTTCTGTGGCAGAGTTCCACAGATTCATCCCCTCCAGCTGAAGGAATTCCTAAATCCATTCAAAAAGGTCAATCCTTCACTCTGAAGTAGATAAACAGGAGGCTGGAAGAACACAGCAAGGCAGGCAGCATCAGGAGGTGCAGAAGTCAACATTTCAGATATAACCCTTCTTCAGGACTACATCTCCTCCAATCCTGAAGGATTATACCTGAAATGTTGACTTCTCTACCTCCTGATGCTGCCTGCCTTGCTGTGTTCTTCCAGCCCTCCTGTTTGTCAACTTTGGATTCCAGCATCTGCAGTTTGTTTTGGTCTCTGACCCATCACTCTGAGGCTGTGTCTTTGGTTCCTATTAGTGGCAACATCTTCTCCACATCCACACTCACTATTAAATTAAGTTTCAACAAAATCCTTCTAAATTCCATCAAGTACAGTCTGTTCTGATATATGCGGAAGTTCCAATCTCATGCAGACTCACGTTCTAAGAAAATCTTGCAATAACCACACCATTTACACTAATGGGGCTGGAATTGCATTATAGCCAATATGGGTAATGGAAGTTCATGTTTTACAAATAAAGGTCTAAATTCTTCAATCATGTTAAAGCCAATTTGCACCGAAGAAACGTGCATAATAGCAGAACCAACTGTACACGTCCAGAGCCCTCAACCACTCTTCATGACAACCCCTTCCTCCCCTGGAATCATTCTAGTAAACCTCCTCTAGACCCCCTCCAAGGCCAGCATATCCTTAGATACAGCCTAAAAGTGCTCTCAATATTCCACATCGTATGACTAGAGCCTTCTACAGCCTCAGCAGTACATCCCTGCTCTTGCATTTTATCCCTCCATAAATGAACGCTAACCTTGCATTTGCCTATCAATGGAACCTGCACATTAACCCTAGGAGTCCTAGTTAAGTATTCACTTAAGTCCTTTTATGCTTTAGATTTCCGAAGCCTTTCCCCATTTACAAAATAGAATATGCCTCTAGTCATCCGACCAAAGTACATAACCTCACTTTCCCACATTGTATTCCACCTATCACTTCTTTGCCCAGTCTCCCAACTTGTCCAAGTCCTTCTGCAGCCTCCCAGCTTGCTCAACACCTGTCCCTCCATGTTTGTGTCATCTGCAATCTTAACAATGCCCTCAGTTCCTTTGCAGAATGGGGAATGAACATTAAAGGCTGTGAATGAAGTAACAATTAAGTGAGCTGCTTTGTCCTGGAAGGTGACGAGCTATTTGGGTTTTGTCTGAGCCGAACTTATCGAGATACATACTGATCCAGAAGGCAGGGGAAGGAACATGCTTATTTTTGGGTACACTTCATATCCAATAATATCACTGATGCCATAGAAAACAAATTTGTGGAGTTGATAGTTTATTTTTTCAAAAAATATACATACTTTTACATAATTTGTTATCAGCAGCTAGTATAAACCAACAAAAGATATCATTTGTACTCAAAATCACTGGAGTATTGGGCAGCTCTGGTTTCCAACATTTTGACTGACATGTTCAGGTAGATCTGGGTTACAAAAATGAATTAACAATAATATCCATTATTATGGTCTGAGCTGAAAGTGGCAGTCAGTGGGATTGCCTCTCAATATTGAGAGATTGTATGTCCATACTTCTCTGCAGTTACTGGCAAAAAAAAGACACCTTTACACTCAAATACAGATCCAGGATATCACTGCCCAAGCTGAAGCAGATGATGCTTGTGTAAGATTGAATAGAAGAAAACTTGGAGATTTTAAGGCATCGTTAACATAGAAAGTTCTGTGTGTAAACTAAACTGCCATTGTAACACTAGGAATACACAGTGACTGCAACTGGAAGAATAAACGAAGAGGGATTCTGAGAAAGTGCATCCAACCACAAATGGAAGCTGTGTTTATACACTTACCCACTTTTATCAATATTGCCACTTAATTTTTTTTTTTGTCATCTCTGTGGCCAGTTACTTGTGAAAACTGCAATTCTTGGGCTAACACTGAAACAATCTCGAACCTCTGACACTCGGGATTAAATCTGTGACCCATATGAGAATATCAGCAAAATGTTGCTAATTACAATGCCAAAAAGTGCAGCTAACATGTATATGCTCAAACAAGTTAGTTTTCTATTGGTCTGATACTTCCTCCCTCTAACTCGGGTACAGCAACATTTGTAAATTATGATAACCTTTTCCTCAATGGTCAATTCTGTAAAAACAAAGGACATGCTCTATTAGTAGAAACAAGGGGTGTATTGGCTGCTTCAATGTACTTCTCTTAACCTAACAGCACAATCAACAACCCACTCACCCAGAATGAGATCACAGTCCCCAAAGGCTTCTGAAATATGTTATTTTTCAGTGGGCACAATATATTATAGAAATATCTTAAATGTTTGCACCTTATTTCCTGCCAGTTCCCAGGAAAATGTGATAAATGGCTTCCATGACTGGAGGTTCTTTGCCTATGATTTGTACAACAAAGCAAACTCCTGTGACATTACACAATACAGGTAAAGGGACATTACTAGAGAGAGTCACTGGACTGCAGGACAGAACCATCATTCCTTTCCCATTTCAAAATCATACTTCGCATTCATATTTTTAGATTTCTCTGATAAATTTTACATCTACATTTGTGAGGGTTTAACACATTTCCACATGAAAACATAATTTCTAACACTAACCAGCTATTATAGTTCTCAAGTATCGCACCTGACCCACATAGATTTCAGTCACAGTCTGAAAGGTTAATTCCATGCCATTCTGCCCCTCTCCAAACAGCATGCCAGGCATCATTCTCCCTGACCAACAGACATATCAACCCAGCATTCCTTCCTCCCAAATTAAGAGGACTAAAATTAGTAAACACTAAAAGCAAAAATGATACTTAAAAACCAATAAACTGCCAACACTCCACATGTATATCTAAACCCCAAAATCAAACAGCCACAAACCTCTAAAGTTAGTGGAATTTGGGAGACGAGTTAGTCTGCAACAAGACTTGTGGCAGCATATGGATTGAAGAACGCTTCCGAGACTCCCCCCAGGTAAAGGTGTAATACGTATCATCCAGAGCTCAGGTCATCACAGGTTTCATTACTGGTTGGTATTGAATCAGTTCAGAGACATGCTAGGGTGAAATGATTAACCAAAGGACGACAAGTTCCTGAGAGTGCACTTACTGGTCCTTAGATACTTTACATTTACACCCCTGTACTTACTTGGGAGGTGCCCTGAGATCACTGACATATCTCAGCAGCTAGTACTTTTCCAAATGTCTTCACAGCTACTGGCTCTCTTGGGCTCCAAAAGCAGCCAATTTTAGGAACTGGCCCCACCGCTGGTACATGATGGCTTCAAACCTATCTTTCAATCCCATTTGTTGGGTCCTAAAGCCTGCAGTAAAGCTCAGATCCTCTATTTCTCTATCCCACACAATGGAGACGCCCAGTGAAACTGGACACAGCTGTGAGGATTCATCTTGGAGCTTATGCAACACTTCAAAAGTTGCAGTATCAGCACATATCTCTATGAGAAGAGTGTGCAGCCAACATCCGTGCAATTGCGACCCAGTCTGAGTCAGCTTCAGGAGCGAGGAGGAGACTGCCGGTCTTCCAAAACTGAAATCAACTCCAACCAACGTTGATGTGTGACTTCTGAATGCTAACCAATAGCTCTGAGAATTTACAACTTTCAACATTTGAGCTTTTTGGAAGTAAATGTTACCATGTGATAACAGTCTGCAGTTTTTAATTTTGACTCAATACTTGCCTTAAAAAACAAAAAAATTAAATAAACATCTTGTATAGTACAATTTGAATCCAGACAGATTTTGCTCAGTCCCACTCTTATCCAGGTAATGCAGGAACAGGAGGCGACCGTCCAACCTTATGAGTCTGTTCAACAACCTACAGGATCACAGGTGAACGATGAGCAAACTCCACATACCTGTGTAAGGCTCGTACCGCTCAATACCTCTGGCAAATAAACATCCATCAATCTCAGATTTAAAACTAACAAACTGAGTTTGCATCAATCATCATTCATGGGAGAGAGTTCCAAACTCTCACCACCCAGTATGTGAAGAAGTGTTACCTAATTTCACTCCTGAATGGTCTGACAACCATGTTCATAAAAGACCCCAAATTGTCAGGCAACTTGGAGGCATTACCTGAGCCAACGACTCAGGCCAAAGTTTTGTAAACAAATAAGGCTGCTCCAGAGTATGGAGCCAGGTAGACCAAGATGATTTTGGTTTTAATCCCTAGTTTATACAGGATCAATGATAATAAAAGGGTAGTGCAGCAGCAGCAATGGGGAAGCATACTCACAGGTGGCACCAAATTCAATGGAGTTGCCAGAGGATTGTCTTTAAACTGTTCAAAAGGTGTGTCAAAACAATCCTCCTAATACCTGTACGGGATATAAAAGGAAGTCCTTGCTCTTTTCCCAAGCTAACTGAAGTGTACAAAGCCAGCACAAACAAGGGACTGAATGGCCTCCATCAGTGCTCTATCATTTGATTATTTTACTCTTTTGCTATTTCTCAGTTTTTTTGGGTCATTAGATTGCACTAAATCTCCTAAATTGATACTTGAGCAAGCTCTCTACAGTAAATATTAAAGTGCTGACAGATTGCTACAAAAATAAAAATTTTGCGGGCTAGTCGCTCTCAAATCACACTCCCCATTTCACACATTACTGTTGTTAGCAAAAAGACTTAACCAGGTCTCTGGCATTCAGAAGTCTGCCACCAGGAAATGACATGGTTCTTCTCAAAGGACAGCCTCTCCACTATATCCCCTGCCCCTCTCACACGGGCTCCACATAGTACTTCCAGCTGGCCGATATCAGGATTCCAATGTCGCGGAAGATGGGAGCAACCTTGGATACTGACACTCAATCTCACTGATTCGACACTGAACCCAGTGGATTCTGAACATTCCAAACAGTTTAAAAAATATATCAAATCAGGGACATTGCCACGCGGCTGTCCTGCTTATTCAATATAGCAAGTTACGATATCAGACTAAGTTGTGTCAAAACCTCAGTTGTCCTTGTTAAGCGCTGAGCTAGCTGACCTCAGAAGGGGACTTCAATCATAGTGGGCTGCTTCAAACTCCCTCAGTACCACAGGAAGTTTAGCCCAGCAACTGCCGAACAGGGGGGCACTCAGTGGAAGGACAAAGCAAGCAGGTGCACAGAAACAATCAACAGTTTGAAGCTTTTTCTCCAAGTGACACACCATCCCAAACTGGAAATCTATTGGCATTTTCTTCAATGGGTCCAATCCTGCAACCCCTTCTTAAATGGTGCTGTGGGTACATCTATAACACAGAAAAGCAGCGGCTTAAATCACAACTCACCACAACCTTCTCAAGGGCAATTAGGGATTGGCTATAAATGCTGGCCTTACCAGTGATGCCGCACAGGCCATGAATGAATTTAATTAAATAAGCTGCAGCTTCATCTCCCCCATGGGTGAATAACTTTCCAGTTTCGGGGTACTGCAGAGTTTCACGAGAAAGGCCAACATTCCATTCCAGCTCTTTATCTCCACAGGCAAATCATTCCACTGTCTTCTGTCTATACAAGTTGCCTCTTCCAAGCACTGCTCTGACCCACTCTGTCTCCAGTTCCAAAGCTGTACTCTGTTACATTAGCACAGGAGGCGAGTAAAAAGCATAACCACTGTGGTGAGGTGTAAGTGAGCTATGATCATCTAGAACTCAGCACGAGGGAGTGTCCTCATGCAGTGAGCAATGCAAAAGTAAAATCCAAAGCTTTTGCTCTGGTCTTCTAGTAAAGAGCACATTGCATATGTGACTAGTTGGAAGAAGACTAAGACTGCACAGGTACAGAAAGACAAACCAAAAACGGCTTTCTTGCTGTTAGAGTGGGACTACTGCCCCCACTTTGGTTTTAATCACTTCCCTTTTAGCCAGTTAGTGTTAAGTAGAAGATTTGGCCAATCGATTGTTTTCCCAGCTGAAAAAAAATGCACTGTCTGGTACCCACCTAAAAGCTATGGTGAGACAATAGGATACTTCTTTGGTCTGCGTGAGTGCATGATTCTTTTCCCCGCCCCTCCCCACCTTACTTTTCCCTCCCTTTGGCAGCAAGACACTCGAAAGTGCAACTGGACTTGAAGCCCAGTTAAGTCAGTTGGTCTCGTAGGATGAAAGCAGAGCCGCGTCTACAGGTTCCATACATGAAGGGCACGTGAAGGACCTCATGAGCCACTCGTCAATACAATCCACGTGGTATATGTGCATGCATGGCAGAAACCGAATTGGGTCACCATATACAAAGTCCATCATACAGATCACACACCTAGGAGTGGAGACAAAACAAAAAAAATTAATTAAAAAGCATAATTTTACAAAGGGTGGGAGAGGCAAGAACAGGTGTTTCACGTACGATTTCTGAAGATGGTAAAAATGGTAAGGATGCCATTTTAAAATTAAAAAGCACAGGAGATACAGAAGCTGAGCTTTATAAATACAGTCACAGTGGCAAGATATGCTAAAACTTTATAAATCACTGATTAGGCCTCAGCTGGAGTATAGCATTCTATTCATTTTAGGAAGGATGTCCAACCCTTGCAGAAGTTGCAAAGGAGACTTGCTAAAATGGGACCAGTTATGATTGACTTAGGTTGTGCAGAAGACTAGAGATGCTACGGTTGTTCACCTTGGAGCACTTAAGATTGAGATACTTAATAGAGGTTTTCAAAATCATGAGGTGTTTTGAGAGGGCAGATAGGGACAAATTGTTTCTAGTGGTAGGACAGTAGGTAACCAATGGAGACAAATTCAAGATAACAGAGGAAAAATTGAGAGGGAGGGGATCCATGTAGGTATCAATGTCATGGGTGGGACCAGGCAAGAGATTGTGTAGAGTCAGTATGAGGAGCTAAGCACCAAATTAAGCAGAACTACTGAGTCTCATTCAAATTGGGTCAGGGTAAATAAAACTAGAGAAATAAGCATAAAGTTCAAAGACTGGCGCAGCAGAACCGAGTCCTGCTTCATGAAGAACCAGCAACAAAACTGGGGAAAATGGGAGCTGTACCATAAAGATAAACTCCATTCGAAGTGCACTAACCGAGTTGCATAACTAGGGAGACGGTTTTAAAGGAGGACAAGAAACCAAATGTGGAAAGTTTGGTAAATCAACGCAAAAGAGGTAATAATGTGAGAAACAATAAACAGATTATGGTAGAAAGGGATACAGAGTCCAATAAATCAGGATAGGGAATGGTGAGAGGAACAAGAAAACTACATTGACCAGACACTGAGCACATAGTCAAAGCTGGGAGCTGACAAGTCCTCAGGCCCTGATGTACTCCATCCTAGGGTGTTAGAAAAATTAGCTAGAAAGTTAGTTGACGTTTTGGTTTTAACTTTAGTTCCAAAGATTCAGGGAAGGTTCCATTAGAATTGAAAATAGGGAGACAGAAAACAGTCATCTACAGGCCAGTAAGTGTAACATCTTTCATAGGGAAGATGTTAGAAGATACTATTAAGCACAGCACTTAGGAAATTTCAAGGTAATTTGGCAGAGTGAACATAGGCTTCTATTAAGTAAATGCTGTCAATAAAAGGGAACTGGTGGATCTACTGTCTCCTGGAAATCAATGTACTTTGTTAAGGGCTATGTTGATGTTACTGTGTCAGCTCGTGTTGTAAGGAGTAACATATTGACATGGCTAGCTAACAGGAAACAATTAGCCTCATGTATTATTTTCTGGTTGGCAAGATGAAATGCATTAGGATGATACTAGGAGGCTACAAAGGAAGGTTAAGTGAATTGGAATTTGGCAACTGTAATATAATGTGGGAAAATGTGTAAATGTCCACGTCATTGGGAAATAGTCAGAAATTGTAAAATAGTCAGATGTTGTAAAGCTCAAAAATAGAGGGTTTTTGGCTTCCCGGTGCACAAATCACAAGGTGAGAATATAACTACAGCAAGTAATTAAAAGTATTGTTTATTGGAAGGAGTTAAATACAACAGCAGGGACCTTATGTTTCAGTTATACAGAGTATTTTAAAGACTTTATCTAGAGAGTTGTGCAGAGTATCAGTCACCTTATTCAAGGAAGGATGAAAAAGCATTTCAGACCTACACCTGGAAAATATGGGTCAGCTTATGAGAAAAGGTTGGCTATATTCCTACTCTCTGGAGTTTACAAGAGTAAGAGGCAACTTGACTGAAACAAAAGATCCTGAGGGGTCTTGATAGGATAGATGTGGAGAGAATGTTTCCTATTGTGGAAAAATCTAGAACTAGGGAATCAATTTTTCAAAACAACAATTAGCCTCATGTAAAACACATTAATTTTGTTTTCTTACAGAGGTTTGAGAATCTTCGTAATTGTCTTCTGCAGAAGCAGTAGGAGGAGTTTTTAAATAGTTTTAAGGCAGAGGTGGAGACGTTAGTCATAACAAGGGGGTAAAAGTTTATTAGAGTAGTCGGGAACAAGGCATGATCATATCAGCCATGATCTCAATGAATGCTGGAGGAGGCTTGAATGGTCGACTACGAAGTCACACAGTCAGATTCAATTGTAACTTCCAAAAGAGAAGTAGATAAATACTTAAAGGAAAAAGGGATAATTCAGGAAACTATAGAGCAGTGAGTCTGACATCGGTGGTTGGGAAGCTATTGGAGAGAATTCTTAGGGATAGGATTTATGCGCATTCGGAAAAGCATGGCCTAATTAGAACAGCCAGCATGGCTTTATGCAGGGCAGGATGTGTCTTAACTTGGTTGCATTTTTTGAGAAGGTGACAAAGGTGAGGGTACAGCAATGGATGGTGCCTACATGGATCTTAGTAAGGCTTTCGACAAGATCTCTCATGGGAGAAGATTAAAATGCATGGAATTCAGGGTGGCTTCGCTGCGTGGATTCAGAATTGGCTTGCCCATAAAAGGCAGAGGGTAGCGATGGAAGGAACACGCTGCCAAAGGAACGCAGATACGATATTGGTGCATAAGAGAATGTTAGATAAGCTCATAAATATGTAAGGATGGAGGGATATGGACCAAGGGCAGGCAGAAGGATTTAAGTTTAATTTGGACAATATCGTGGCCCAAAGGGCCTGTTCCTGTGCTTTATAGTACTATGTTCTAAAAAAAGGTGCAGTGTTACAGAGAAAATTTGAGAGAGCATGGTTAATTGTATAACCCTCTGATAGGAATGATAAGCTGCATAGTCTCCTTCTGTACTAGATGACTGTGTTGAATTTATTTTGGAAAGGAGTTTCTTGTAATGACTGCCCATCAGACCAAAGATTTAGCAGCCAAAGGAAATATCTGTGCTGTCTTGTGAAAAGTTAGAGTTAGATAGCATGACGGAAAGCAACTACTCAGAATGGAGACCAAAACAACACTGCTAGGCTCAAGCAAACCTCCTCTGTTTTCATGCAATGCTAGTTACAGTATAGGGCAGAAATGTAGTAAACCTCACTCAGTGGATAGCGAGCCTGTTAACATACACGTGAATAGTTATCAGTGGGGCATAGTACCAAGGAACGGAGCATCCATGGAAAAATACACCCTCCTCAACAGTGAAAAAAGGGGAGTGGAGAGTATCAGTAAGTACATAAAATCTTTACTTAATGCACCAAGCATCCTGACTGGCTTTTGATTTTATCCATTCTGCACACTTGAGAATATTACTGATGCTACACAACTGCAGTAAGCCTGCCATAAACAGCAGTAACAACTACAGAGCATAGACTTACGTAACTGATTGTTTCCCATTCTTGACAATAAGCAGAGACCTCACCCAAGTCAATGCTCAATATAAAACGTGCCCAGACTATGTGGCCATGAAGGATATTGCATCTAAGATCTGATCCTTTTCTCACTCGACACTGTGGATTACCTTGGTAGAATGTTCTCTTCCTATCATGGGGTCACACTGAAGAACCCCTCCCCGCTCCTGAAAGCTAGCCCTCTTCAGATCAGATACAAAGAGAACATCGAACCTGGGATCCACCGAATCTATTTTAGTTACTGTCACACTGGGAAGAGACCCTCCCACATCCCAAAGAAGCTATTAATACCAGCTGAAGGTCCTAAGGTGAACCACAGAATGGGATAGCACAGAAGGCCATTCTGTCTACTGTGCTCCTGCTAGCTCTCTGGAAGAGCTAACTGGTTAATCCCACTCTCCTTCTCCAGCCTTACAAATTTCTCCTTTTTGAATATAAATGTGTGGAGCCAGACACACGATGGTAAGGTTAGGGTTGGATATGCTGATATTCTCGGGCAAGTTGATATTATGGAGTCGTAAGTGCTGGGTGTCCTGAAAAAGATGATGGCAGATAAGTCCCTTAGGATTGATGGGATTTCTCCCCGGATACCCAAAGGCATGGAGGAAATTACTAGGATCTTAACAGAGATCTTTGTACCCTCTTTAGCCTCAGGTAAGCTCTCAGAAAACTGGAGAATAGCCAATGTTGTTCTGTTGTTTAAGGGCAACATGGATAATGCAGGAAATTACCTCAGTGGTAGGGAAACTATTGGAGAAGATTCTTAGGGACAGGATTTACTTACGACTGGGATAGAATGGACCTCTAGGGTTAATCAAGCATGGCTTTGGGCAGGGAAAGTCTTGTCTCACAAATCTGATAAGGTTTTTGAGGAAGTGAATTGGTGAGGGCAGGGCAGTGGACATAGTCTACATCGGCTTTACTAAAGCACTTGACAAGATCCCTCTCATAGGCTGGTCCAGAAGATTAAATCACATGGGATCTATGGTGAGTTAATAAGTCGGATACAAAATTGGCTTCAGCATAGCTGACAGAGTAGTTGAGGAGGGAAATTTTTCTGACTGAGATCCACGGCTAGTAGTGTTCTGCTCGGCTCAGTATTGGAACCTTTGCTGTTCGTAATATATATATATTATAATTTGGATGATAACGTGGGTGGTGATGACACAAAAATTGGAATTATGTATAATGAGGAAGGTTGTCAAAGGATACAGCAGGATATAGATCAGTTGGACAGAGAAATGGCAGATGGAGTTTAATCCGGGCAAGTATGCGGTGATGTATTTTGGGAGGTCAAATACAAGAGGAAAGTATACAGTAAATGGCAGGACCCAGAGTGAAATTGATAGAGAGGGAACTTGGTGTGCAAGTCTTTATCTCACTGAAAGGGGGTACACAAGTGGATAAGGTGGTAAAGACAGCACACATCATGCTTGCCTTCATCGGTTAGGGCACTAAGTACACAAGTTGGCAAGTCAATTTAAGGCTTTATAAAACTTGTAGTTAGGTCACATTTGGAATGTTGTATGCAGTTTTGGTTACCACACTATAGGAAGAATGTAGCAACTTTGGAGCCGGTGCAAACTTTTTTTTTTACAAACTTGCCAGAATGTTGTCTGGTTTGGAGTATATCAGCTATAAGCAGAGATTGAACAAACTTGATTGTTTTCACTAGAGTGTCAGTGATTGAGGGGAGACCCGACACAAGTACATAAAATGATGAGAGGTGCGGATAGAGTAGATAGTCAAGGGCCTTTTTCTCAGGCTGAAAATGTCAAATATTAGGGGGGCATAGTTGAGGTGAGGTGAGAGGAGGAAGTTTAAAGGAGATGAATAGGAAAGGTTTGGAGGGATATGGGCCAGGTGCTGACAGGTGGGACTAGATTGGGTTGCGATATCTGGTCGGCATGGACAGGTTGGACCGAAGGGTCTGATTCCATGCTGTACATTTCTATGACTCTATGTGAAAGGCATAGAGGTTGGTAGATACCTGGAACATGCTGCCAGCCAGGTGGTAGAGCTGAAAATGTGTTGCTGGAAAAGTGCAGCAGGTCAGGCAGCATCCAAGGAGCAGGAGAATCGACATTTGGGGCATGAGCCCTTCTTCAGGAGGGCTCATGCCCGAAACGTCGATTCTCCTGCTCCTTGGATGCTGCCTGACCTGCTGCGCTTTTCCAGCAACACATTTTCAGCTCTGATCTCCAGCATCTGCAGTCCTCACTTTCTCCTAGCCAGGTGGTAGAGGCAATAATTAAAAGATATGATTCAGCAATGTCTAAGAAGCATTTAGACAAGCACATGAAATTGCAAGTAACAGAGGGATATGATCATGTACAGGCAGATGAGATTAGTTTAGAATGGCATCATGGTTGTTGCAGACATGGTGGGCCAAAGGGCCTGTTTCTGTGCTGGGCTGTTCTATGTTTTATATATATATATATACATATATAAAATTGGGAGTTGAATCTGCTTCCACTGCCCTTACAGCCAATGCATGAAAACTCACTGCATACAGAAAATTCCACAAACCTCTCTGCTGGAAATGTTGTCAATTATTTAAAACTGGGCTTTCTCCCTATTCACTCAATAAGAAGCCTGAGGAGAGGATAACTAGAGTACATCAGCTTCCTGCTACCAACAGTCCAATTTCCAATGTACTCATACTCACTCCTTGATTTTCTTGTTGTGGGTTTCCTTGCCAAAGTCAAAGCTGCCTTTGGGAAGGTGTTGGATTAGGCCAAGCCTCTGTGCTATTCGAATCTGTTCTTCCTCTGTCAGCTGAGTTGCCAGGCGGGTCTGACTGGGTGTTGGGTGATAAACTGGAATTTGCACTTGTTCCTGAAATGCATGCAATTCATTTGTTAGGGAACAGTATGCAACAAGATTCCCAACATTTACTTCCTCCATCACTAATGCACAGTACCAGCGCAGTGGGTATCATTTACAAGATGGACTGCAGCAACGAACCAAGTTTCTTGACAGTACCTTCCAAACCCTTGACCTCCACCATCTAAAAGGACATGAGTAGGAGATACATAAGAACATCACCACTTGCAAGACCGTTCCAAGCCCCAAACCAACCTACTATTCCTTCAGAGTCGCTAGGTCAAAGTCCCAGAACTTCTTGCCTAACAGAGGTGTAAAAACCCTTCATTGACAGTTCTGATCAGTAAAGATTAAATATTTTCCATTGGAAACAGGATATGGATGAGATTTACAGATTAGAAGTTGTCAGGAACAAGTGATTTGAGCTGTACAGAGAATTGGAATTAGATGAACATTTTAAAAGGGGCTTGGGCAGGTACTGAGAATAAGGAACTTAGAGGATTATGAAAATAAAAGCTTGAAAATAAGCTCCAAACGGTAATACCCTTCCAAAGGGTTAGTACAGGGACAATAGGCTGAATGGCCTCCTTCAGTAATGTGAGTGAGTATCATTCCATTGTTTAGGGCAGCAACCCACTGCCTCTTTCCCAAAGATAATTAGAGATAGATAATATGTTATGGCCTTACCATCTGTACTCTCATCCCAAAACTACCTATAGAAAAATATGGGGGCGGGGAAAGAAACGATGCTTCTCTTAGCCCACCCATCCAATTTCTGAGGTTTTTCACCTCTACTCCCCTCTTTCAGGTCAAGAAGGGTCAATACCCAGAGTACATGGATTTAGGGTACAAAAAAACAGGAAATGCACTACCCCAGAAGGTTATGCAAGCAGATTTATTATAACTTTTAATAGGGGAATGATTGCAGGCCTGTAAAGCTGTGGGACTGATTTGACTGCCTGTGTCAAGACACTGGTACCGGCTCATTGGACTGAATAAACTCCCTTTGTGCTGAACTGTTTCATAATTCTACTGTAAAGTCTTCCAGAAAGCAGGTGTCAGACAGAAAATACATCGCCTGCTAAGATACCAGTTACACAGACCAAGAAAACCGGGAGGTTCAATTCTTGGTCACATCCGAGAGCTCAAGGGTTAGGAACTGGAGAGAGGGATTGAACGAAGGGGAGGGAAGGGGATGAGAAAAATGACATCTAGACCTAGCCCTCTTCACTCTCCAGTGCTTTTTTTGTTAGGGACGGCCAATACACTCTTACAGAAGGGGCAATCTCCTGGTGTTCAATGTGCAGTGTATACAAATACTAGACATCTACCAGTAACAAAAAATTCTTAGACCATCCAAGAGAAAAAAGGTATAAAATATCACAGGAACACCAATCGAGTAAGCCCACCAATGCTTCCCCAAGTAACTCAGAATTCTCAGCTCCAAATTAGGTTGTAAATGCAGCAATGTGACTGAAAGTAGTTTCAATAGATTATTGAGTTACTCAGGTGTTACCCAAGCCACTCCTTTAAATAAAGTGCTTGTCAGCAAAGAGGATAGGCATTTAATTAAATGAAAGGAACCTCAAGTAATTGCACAGAAATCATTGCTTTCCTTATACTGCTCCACCCTATATTGTGCGTCTCTCAGCTGTTTAATGTGCGGATTACAGCACTTGGAGACTGTGTTATTAAGCAACTGGATTGTGACATCTTCATCCTGTGCAATGCTTTAGGCAAGCTGTGTTTTAATGAGCCTATCCTTGCGTAACACTCTGCTTTCATCCATGCCCAGTTTCTGTACTCTCATGAACCGCTTGTTTTTTTTTCCAAGGCTTTAACATTGGTAGAATGGAAGCTGTAGTACAGAGATAGCACTCTCACCTCTGAACCAAAGAGTTCATACAAACTCGAGTAGATGTAGGCAACTTGCCCCTCAAGCCTACACCGCCGTTTGCCAGAATTGTGGCTAAGCTGATTGCAGCCTTAACTCACTTTTCAATCTAATCTCGATGGCATCTGGATGGGTATATGAATAGGAAGGGTTTGGAGGGATATGGGCCAGGTGCTGGCAGGTGGAACTAGATTGGGTTGAGATATCTGGTCAGTATGAACTAGTTGGACCGAAGGGTCTGTTTCCGTGCTGTACATCTCTATGAGTCTATGACTCTATAACCTTGTGTAAAAATAATCCAATGTTCTTGCCCTCACCACTCTAAGAAAAAAAATTCTACAGACCTGCAATCAGACAGAAAAATATTTCAGAAAAATATGAGAACTCCTTAACTTCTTTTAAACTGTCACCTAGTCCTAGTCTCTTCCACAAGAGGGGACATTGTTTCAGCATTCACTCTTCCAAGTCCCCTCAAGATCTTACCTATTTCAATAAGATGACCTCTCATTCTTCTAAACTCTCATAGTTACAGGCCCATACTTTCCTCAACCTCTTCATAGCAGTTTACATTAGGCTGAAGAAACCTCAATACGTAATCCTGACTGACATACCCAGTCTTGAACTTAGTGTGTGCTGTCATGCCAGATAAGACATTAAATTGGTACCTCTATTATTTTCTCAAATGATCGGGAACGATTCTGTAACCATTATTTGAAGAGAACATCTGAATTGGGAGGGAAAAGGAAAGGAGTGGAGGATGCAAATGATTGAATCGCAAAAGCCTGCTCATTAGCTACAGCAATCAGCGCTTATTGTGTAAAACACTTAGACCCAAGGTCTGCAATGAAACTATCAGAACGTTACAGCAGAATATGTACCTTGGTTTAAGAACTAATGTTCTTAAACTAAAAGATTGCACCACCTGATTCTGTCAAGCTCTTACCCAGTGTATGCCTGTAAAGCAGACTCAAAAAGCAGACTCAGAGTACAGACACTACCAACAAACCAAAAGCTTACTGAAGTCGCGTTCCAGTATTCAGCTAATATTCTGCCAATTTAACATACAAGCATTTGGCCTCTTGGGTTTGGTCTGTCATTCACCAGATTATGCTGACCTTCTATCTCAAAGTTGCCTGAGGTTAAATCAGTTCCCCCTGATCTATCCCAGATATGTAGAAATCTACTGATCTCTGTTGTGAACATACCCAATGACGGAGTCTCCACAGTCCACTGGTAAGAAAACTCCAAAGATTCACCAACCTCTGAGTGAAGAAATTCCTCCTCCTCTCAATCTTAAAGTGCTGCCCTTTATTCAGAGAATGCTTTGCTTGTTTCAAGACCTACCCGCAACACCCTTGGAAAGTATCCTCTTGCATCTACCCAGTTGAGCCTCACAAGAATTTTGCATGATTCAAATGGATCACCTTTCATTCTTCTAAACTCAAGAGAATACAGCTCAGTCTCCTCAATGTTACCTTGTAGAGCCGTCCTGCCAAATCAGAAATCAATCTGCAAAATCTCTGTTGCACTCCCTCAATGGCAAGCACATCCTTCCTTCAGTGAGGAGTCCAAAACTGTACAGAGTACTCGTAATAACAGCTCCATCAAGCTATTTAATCTACTTAGAATACAAGCAATGTGAAATACTGCATGTGCAAAAACTAACTACAAAACTTCCAGAATAACTCAATCTCTGGCTGCATTGGAACAAACAGCATCAGCACTAGGCACATTTGGAGACAAGTCAGGAGCACTAGGCCTCCAATTAAACTTAGGATCCTTGGGAAAGCCCATCGGTGGTGCACTATCCCACATGTACCTGCTCTTATTGCATCGGAATTACTGGAGAGCACTGAACAGCCGACCATTTGGCCCACTGAACAGCCATCCAGTTAGTCCTCCTCCATTCTTTATATCCCTGCAATCTTTCTTCCAATTTATCCAATTCCTTTTGAAGACAACTACTGAATGTGCGCCTGCTTCTCTTTCAGGCAAGTATTCCAAATCCTGATCTCTTGTTGCATAAAATAAATTTTCCTTAAGTAACCTTTCATTTGTTTTATTTTCTTCCATGTGACACAGTCATCACTAACACATTGAGCATTTGCTACTCATCCTTAAACTAAGTAGTCCAGACCACAGGAAAGGACAACAGAATTCCTTCCCTAAAAGGACATTAGTGAATCAGAGTAGTCTTTACGATCATTCATGATATTTGGTATGGTCACCATCACTGAGGCTAGTTTCACGACCATGACTGGCTAACTAAATTTAAAACTTCGCCAGGATTTGGAAACACATCCCCGGAACATTAGCCTGGCCCTCTGATTAGTCCATGATATTACCACTATGCCACCCCCTATTCAGGGCCTCAAACAAAATGCCAGGTAATAGTGCTACTCAGTACACAGCAAGCATTAACACAGTCCTTGGTGAACAACCTATCTTACCAAATTAATGTCAAGGTAAAACTTTAGTGCAATGAGTAACAGTTGAGAGGATGAAACTTGTTTAGTGCTTAATAAAAAGCTAGCCTCCTGAACAAGTACTACAACTGTGAAAATGCCACTGTGAAAGCATCTTCAGTAATTTGACCAGCCTGTCAGTCAACCTGTCTGCTTCTCACTTACTGCGCTCTGTTCTCTGTGAGCTCTTTTCCCTTTGTGCTCCTCCCGAATTTTGATCCTCTCTTTTTTACTCTCAGCCATGTTGCACTGTTTCACTTTCTCACTATACCCGTGGCTGTCTCCCTCTCTCTTCTCTTTTGTGTGTTGCTCACTCTTTGTCTCCTCTGGCTTTACTGCCTCGATTTTGTTCTTCTATAAGCCTGCTGTTATCTGTTATTGTAGTAATCCTGTCTGCAAAAGAAAAGCCACATGGTAATCAGTATTGTGAGCCCCTGTGTTTTGTTGTAAAGTGCAGAAACAACATCCTCTGCACAGTAAACGTGGCCTTAATTTTTTTTTAAACACTTTTTGGACAGTGTTACAGCAAGGGTACTTATAGCCACAAGCTCCAAGTACAGTGAATTGCTACATGTGAGATCCAAAGTCTATTCGTATCCATCATCACCTTAGCTTGGCACCCATTTTACAGATCTCATCTCCACATGTGGCTCTTGAAAACACTGAACATTTCACAAGTACTTTTTTTTCAGCAACAGTCAGACCTCACATGTCCATTAGGCCACACCATTAGAAAAAAAAAACACAATGCAAGGATGTAAAGGTCATCATTGGTATTAGCATTCAGTCCACATTCCATAACAGTCATTGCTGCCCTGGTGTTTGCGACACAAAAATCTCACATGCCTCTGGAAGTTCAGGAATTCCTGTAAAATTACTTCCCAAAATATCAGAACCAGAAACTCAGTAACACACTTTATATGAGGAAGGGTTTAGAATTACTTTGGCAAAAAGTGCTCACAGTGGTACCTTTGAAACCAGTGTTTGGTATGTGGTGAATCAGGTAGAACCCTTATCACGTTACTCAGTAAAGCATCATTCCCTGGAGTATTCCTCAACCATGGTACCATTCGGGATTGACCACAGCAAGTATGCCAGTTAACAGTGCCACTCAGTATTCAGTAAGTATTAATTCAGCATTGATGAATATCCAACCTTTCCCAAATGAAAGAGAGATGCATTACTAGACAGTTGAAAGGATGTCAACAGTTTCAATGTCCGAGAAAAAGGTAACACAACCTTCTGAACAGTTGCACCTCAAAAGAATACTGAGTAAATGAAGCTGTTTTCATACAGGATCCTATCATTACTGGCAATTAGAGTTATAGAACCAAAGGAAGTGGATGCAGTTAATCACTTGTGATCTACTCAAAATACAGAACAAGCACAAGTTGCTGAATGGCCTACACCTGTTCTTACACTGTCCTCTTTCAAGTTTCTAATCTTTTTACATTGAGAATGTTTCAAACAGTACCAAAATAGCTCAATAAAAAGTTCCAAATATACTCAATTTCTGTTCACTGCTCAAGCGCCTTTCTACAAAATCCAACATTTGGAAAAAGAATTAAAAATGCCATGTCTCACCTCCTCACAAATGCAGACCAAAGGACTCCCAGATACTACAGTAGCTGGGTCAGATCCAGCATAATGTTCTTTTACTCAGACCCAACAACACTGCTTACCTCCACTCTCACAAATGCACCTTATAACAATGTCATTGCCTTTACACAAACACATGCAATGATGGCTGCATTTAAAGGCAAAACTGAGGAAGGAACAGAAGTTTGATGACGATGGAGTTAGAGGAAGTTGGGCAACAGCATGTTTTGGTGAAGATTAGATGTTTTGATAATCACATGAATGGCCAAATGATCCAATGTACTACACCATCAGAAATAGCTTGACTACAACTACTTCACTGACTCAGATAAACATGTTGATTATCATCACCTACAACCATAGAAACATAGGCAAACGCCATTCAATCTCTCAAGCTAGCTCCAGCAGTCAAATAGATCATTGCTATCTTCAACCTCAATGCCATTCTTGTGCTATGAGCACATTCCTTGACGTCACAGGATCTCTAGAAACCTTTCAATTTCTGTCTTGAACATATTCCATGATGGAGCTTTTAAAGCCCTTAGGGTTGGACAGAATTCCAAAGATTCCTTACCTTCTGTGTTAAGATATTCTATGGGCAGCATGGTAGCTCAGTGGCTAGCACTGTTGCCTCACAGCAGTAGGGTCCAAGGTTCGATTCCAGCCTTGAGCGACTGTCTGTGTGGATTTTGCACATTCTCCCCGTGTCTGCGTAGGTTTCCTCCCACAGTCTAAAGATGTGCAAGTCAGATGAATTGGCTATGCTAAATTGGCCATAGTGCTAGGTGCATTAGTCAGAGGGAAGTGGGTCTGAATGGGTTACTCTTTGGAGGGTTGGTGTGGACTGGTTGGACCGAATGGCCTGTTCCCACACTATAGGGAATCTAATCAAACCCAAAATATTCCACTTTGTCCTAAAATGGCCTTATTCTAAAACTGCCTGCCCCCAGTGAGACCCATCCCCAGGGGTAACATTCCTTCTACATCTGCCCGGTTGAATACTGCAAGGATCTTGCATGCTTCCACGAAAACAATATTCTATTCTTGAGGGACAACAGGAAGTGGAAGTGGGTAGGAAAAAGGAGGGATTATTTAAAACCTCCTTACAAACCACTCGAGGAATGCATAATTATTTTGTTAGCAAGGACAGATCAAATTAATAAAACTCTTCAGAATATTTGAATCCTTTGTGGGATTATACACAAATTTAGGCTTGAGAATAATAATGAAGATAATTGGCCTGATCAAGAATAGAATTAGAAAAGTATGTGACTTGTATTGCGCTGAACGGAAAGTGGCAAAGTTGATGAAACAAAAACAGTAACTCATATGGAGTGAACTCCTTTAGAGCGGAACAATTATTCACAAATATGGGCAGCACAGCAGCTCAATGGTTAGCACTGCTGCCTCATAGCACGCTCTCCGTGTCTGCATAGATTTCCTCCAGGCACTCCAGTTTCCTCCTACAGTCCAAAGATGTGCAGGTTAGGTAGATAGGGTGGTTCTGCTTGAGATACTCTTCAGAGGTGAAAATGTGTTGCTGGAAAAGCACAGCAGGTCAGGCAACATCTAAGGAACAGGAGAATCGACGTTTCTTCAGGGCTTATGCCCAAAACACCGATTTCCTGTTCCTTGGATGCTGCCTGACTTGCTGCGCTTTTCCAGCAACACATTTTCAGCTCTGATCTCCAGCATCTGCAGTCCTCACTTTCTCCTCGATACTCTTCAGAGGGTCAGTGTCGACTCAGGGGCTGAATGATCTACTTCCACAATATAGGGATTCTATGATACAAATGAACTGTTAAAATTATCAGACTTGGTAGCCTGCTTTCTGCTCGAATGGGCAGCACGGTGGCACAGTGGTTAGCACTGCTGTCTCACAGCGCCAGAGACCCGGGTTCAATTCCCACTTCAGGCGACTCACTGTGTGGAGTTTGCACATTCTCCCAGTGTCTGCGTGGGTTTCCTCCCACAGTCCAAAAATGTGCAGGTTAGGTGAATTGGCTATGCTAAATTGCCCTAGTGTTAGGTGAAGGAGTAAATGTAGGGGAATGGGTCTGGGTGGGTTGCTCTTCAGAGGGTCGGTGTGGACTTGTTGGGCCGAAGGGCCCGTTTCCACATTGTAAGTAATCTAATCTAATACTGTTTCATGCCTTTGATCACTTACTGGGAAATTTCTGTTGAATCCACAGGCTCCCGTTGAGACACAGCTCCAAGTCTTGGCAAGCTAATGGACTGTGAAGTGCTTCACAGACAAACCCCATTCCATTCCTCTTTGAAACATGGGTCAGAAGTAATGAACAGAAGCAGGAATCCTGCTGTTTCTGCACAAATTTCACCCAAGAGAACCCCATCCAATACAAAAGCTATCCAAGCTAGCTAGGAATCAAACATGGATCACCTGTCCTCTTAGAATCACACCAACTGTCAAGTAAGCCTCAGGATGGAATGACCCTTGGAATTTATTGTGATAACATGTGAGCATAAAACCCAATCTGATGCTCCAGTACAGTACTGAGTGTGCTGTACTGCCAGCATGCCATCTCAAGAAAAGCTGTCAGATTAAAGCCTTGTGTATCCCCTCTGCGGACTCTAAATATCCTCTGGCATGATTAAAAGAGTAGGAGTGTTTGACCAATGTTGAACGTTAGAAACAAAGATGATCTTATCAAGGTATTTATAGAAGCTTGCTGTGCTCAACCCTGTTCTCCTAAAATATAACAATCCCTACAAAAGCATGTAAACAGCTGTCTAGCACTTTGAAAACTGCATTACAGAAATGCAATCTTTTAATATACTTTATTATTATTAGTTTAAACAAAACTTTTTAGAAATATTTATACTAAACCTGTAATTCATTTTTGCATTCTAGCTGTGGTTCCAGACTTTGAACTTTTTCCCTACTCTGAACCCATTTTGAGGCTTTAAAATTGTAATGATGCCTCTGTGAGGACTATGACAATGAGGGCATATTAGAAGCAGAAACTTTATAACTTGGGAAGAGCTCCATTGCTGGCTCAGAGCTTGCATCCCCAAACTGCAACCCATTTGGTAAAGGCACTGTATTTCAACTGCCACATTCGGAAGCCCAACTCCAGTCAGCGCTTCGGATGCTCACTGACAGAATCATTGCAACGAGAAATTTATAGCAACCCATTAATTCATGTTTTCAAATACTGGATTGAGAGGTTACCAGATAACGACGGCGTGCCTCCACAGTCAGTTGTGGTTCAGTGGAGTGTACTCTTACCGCTGAGTTAGAAAATGCGAGGTTCAAGTCTCACTGCAGTGAGATCAGCACAAAAATTAAGGATGACTCTGCTACCATAGAGACAATAAGACAACGAAGTATCTTGCAGCATTCAAAGGAGGTCATGAAAGGTGCTATGCAAACGCAACAAAAAAAGCTTTAATAAAATATTTTGGGGATGCAAGGGGAGATTGGAAACAAACTATATGAAGTTTTATTTAGTTACAAATCTGATCGGTATGGACAAGTTGGACCGAAAGGTCTGTTTACATGCTGTATATCTCTATGACTCCATAAATGTATTTATGAAGTATTCCACAGGGTACTAAAGAATGTTGTGAAAGGAGTTACATAAATGCAAACATTTAAGCATTTTAATATTTTGGGGTGCAAAGGTTTCTAATTTTAGTTAAAAATGCTTCCACTAAGTGTCATGAGATGCAAAGGAGGGCGTAAAAGGCGCTAACATAAATGCAAATACTCCTTGTTCACTTGGTAGTTGGGTAGCACAGAAGTTGAGTACATGAAAAGGTTCTACATAAGGCAATCTAAGGGGGCAAAACAGGCGCTACACGAGTGCACAAAATTACTTTCATTGGGATGCAGTCCCCAATTGTATACGTGTATTTAATTGCTATTTTCCTTCTTCTCCTTCTTCTGGCGGCTGCTATCGCCCCTGTCCCTACACACCGACCTGGTAAAGCGGTGAAGGCGGCAGTACGAGCAGCAAGCCCGGGGCCCGGGGCTCTGCGTCCTGCGCTCCCTCCGCCGAGGCTTCCCCGCCGGCGGCCGCTCCGGCGTAGCTCGCCGAGTCATTCAGCAGAGAAATGTCGTCGCCCGACTGCGACTTGAAGCAATTGCCCATTTTTGTTTTTTGACCTTGAGAGCTCGACTCATTCGAAATATAAAACGTTTTAATTCCCCCCACCAAAAAGAAAACATCAACAGAGCGCCAATCTCAGGTCACCTTCCGCTACATCAGCCGCCATTTTACTTTCAAGCCTTCTTTCTCCCTCTCCCAGCCTTTCTCTCACGCTAACCTGATAGATGCGGATTTGATTGACGTTCGTCTTCACCCAATCGCTGGCAAGGGTCGACTGGAGGAAACCAATCACAAGCGAGAATAGGGCGCGGTGCGTCGGTGGGAGGGCGGTCTCTGGTCGCTTCAGCCGAACTTGCTCGCTGGTTTGAATGGACGCCTGGGGCTTTGCAAATTGGGGACGGCTCCACCCCTCCGAGGACGGGAGGAGGCGGGGCGAGATAGGCGGGGCACACGTCAAATTGACAGCGACAACCGCCATTCACGGGCCAGCCCCCGGACCAGCCAATCAGCACCAACAAAAGGCGGGACCTGTCACTGGGGGGTGAAATGATGCCTGGACATTGTCTTGAATGGGCAACGTCAGAGGCAATGCTTGCCTGATTTTCACCATTACAGGTTCAACACGGTGCCACCTAGCAGTGTTCAGACTTCATTCGTACTTGCAATCTCTCATTCCCCACACGCCTTTCTGAAACTAAATTTTAAACTGTAAACACTTAGATGTGAAATTACAGTACACACAACAAAATTCAATTCATCACCATACATTGCACTTTTGGGCACTTCAATACATCCTAAATATTTACAACATATTGTAAGGGGATTGGTTAACTCAGTTGGCTGAACAGCTCATCTGCAATGCACAGAAAAGCCTGTTGGACTATAACCCGGTGTTGTGTGATTTTTAACTTTGTACACCCCAGTCCAACACCGGCATCTCCAAATCAGAAAAGCCAGCAGTGTTGATTCAATTCCTGCAGTGGCTGTGGTTACCATGAAGGACCAATTCCAATACCGAACAACCCAGATGGCCACCTTCTTCAAAGAACGCAATTTTCCCTCAGACATGGTTGATAATGCTCTCTACCGCATCTCCTCCACTTCCCACTCCTCCGCCCTTGAACCCCGCCCCTCCAATCGCCACCAGGACAGAACCCCATTGGTCCTCACCTACCACCCCACCAACCTCCAG
>NC_057717.1:100075481-100080096 GCF_004010195.1 Chiloscyllium plagiosum | reverse complement strand
GGTTTCCTCCCACAATCCAAAAACGTGCAGGTTAGGTGAATTGGCCATGCTAAATTGCCCATAGTGTTAGGTGAAGGGGTATATGTGGGGGAATGGGTCTGGGTGGGTTGCGCTTCGGTGGGTCGGTGTGGACTTGTTGGGCCGAAGGGCCTGTTTCCACACTGTAATCTAATCTAAAACACCATAGAAAGCATTCTATGCAGATGCGTTTTTGCCTAAGATCATAAGAAAATACAGAGGGTGTGCGCACAACCTAGACTATCATGGAAGCCAAACTTCCATCCATGGACTCTATTTATACTTCTTGCTGCAGTGGAAAGGCTGCCAACATGAAAGAAAACTTCTCCCACTCCAGTAATGCTCTCCTACAACCTCTCCCACCAGGCAGAAGATACAGAAGTTTTAACACACACATCAACAGGTTGAAGAACAGCTTCTTCCCTGCTGTTACTAGACTGATGAATGGAGACTAACTTCAAATAATATTGATTTTGTTAATGATGACCTTGCTTCGCACACCTATTGCATAGTGTAACATTTATTCCTCAATCTGTCTAAGCACCCTATGATCTGTATGTCCTTGCTTACTCTGATCTGTCTGTACTACTCACAAAGCTTTTCACCGTACTTAGGTACACATGACCACAATAAATCAAATCAAGTATTCAGCAAGCAAGAACAAACTGTTGGAGAAATTCAACAGGTCGAGCCGCATCTGTGAAGAGAAAAAAAAGTTATTTCAAGTTCAGTGATCCTTATTCACTGGACTCCAAATGTTAACTTCTTTCTCAGACCTGCAAGGTTTTTTCAGCAATTTGTTTTTGTTTCACTTCTCCAACAGCTGCAGTTTTATACAGCATGCATAAATAATCAGTAAATTAAAATTCTCATGCCAAAGATTCGAAACATTAACTCTTTTCTCCACAGATGCTGAGTTTCTCCAACATTTTCTACGCTTATTTCCTGCATCCACCATATTTTTCTTTTGAGATTCAAAGGTGTTTGGAGGAAAGCAGACATATTCACTTCTTCTCTGCTGTTATCAGACTTCTGAACGGACCTCTCATAAATTAGAGTTGATTTTTCACTGCACCTTCTCTCTAGCTGCAACACTATATTCTGCATTCTGCTCTATTACCCTGATGTACTTGTCTAAGATATAATTTGTCTGGTTAGCACACAAAACAATACTTTTCATTGTATCTCAGTACACATCACAATAACCAAATTTTGATAGAATACTACTTTTTAAACATGATTTGAAACCTGAAAGGACAGGGAAGCAGATAAAACATTAAAAAGAAAAACATTTACAGTGGTAAATGGAAGGAGCAATGGAATAGGGAAAGTAAATACTTTGAATGCTGGAAATCTGAAGTTAAAAAAACAGGAAGGGTTGGAGAAACACATTAGGTCTGGCAGCACCTGTAGCGAGAGAAAAAGAGTTGCTGTTTCAAATCCTATGAAGACATGATAATCTTCATACTCTAATAAAAATTGGGAAGGAGCAGATATAATTAAAATGAAAGTTTAGACGGCAAGGGAGATTAGATGATCACAGGTATCACAAAAGGGAGTGATAATGGTTGTAGGTATGTGGGATTGGCAGATGTTCCATGCAATTAAGAGGTAAATACTATAAAAGAGGTGGAACAGGCTGAATGGCCTCCTCCTCCTCCTGTGCTGAATCAATCATTCTATAATTGCCCATGTTGTGAATATACATGCAATAAATTTTCTATAAAATTTAGTGCATGGAAATTCTGAGAATTGAAAAGGAATTATACCAGTGATGCAGTTAAACTACCTGAGCAGCACCTTGGCTTCATCCAGTCCATCAGTTACACCACTCTTAATAATCTTGTCAATTAATAATTAGATTTGAAGACATTTGAAACTGATGACTCAGGGAATAATAAATTATGTAGTTTATATTCTTTCTTCTGAGGATCTCTACATTGTACCATCTTACAATGAGTCTCAGGTTGCACAGAGTGAGGATACGAGTAGAAAGAACACGGAACTGTGTTTTTTTAAAAAAACAGTTTCAGTGAATGGAATGAAAGTTCAAAGAAACAGTAACCTTATAATAGCAATGCACATGAGGGCAAGAGAAAGATAGAATTAATTGTGCAATACTTTAACTGCGAAATTATGAAGCATTAATTTCAAAAGTAATTTGTAATACTGCATTGTTTCAAAATGCAGAACAAAAAGAGTGACAAGATACCTGAAGATGGTCCCTGCCTGAAATACCATTTAATATACTTCCAGATAATGCCAAGATATGTCCTACCTAACTACAGTAAAGCTATCACAAGAATCAAATTCAAACAGTGACATTCATTGACTATTCCCTTTAATCAAGACTTCTGTTGTGAGGATGCATTGAATCCAAATCCTGCAATCAAAGCCAAATTTTGGATGAAGTGCTGACCAAAGCACATGCCTACCAATAAGCTTGACATCCCTTATTCCATTCAACATGAAGTTAGCTTCCTATGCAAGTTCTTTGAGAGAATAAGCAGCTTTCAAAATTTCCATTGTCCTCATAATACAGGACTTTGCTGAAGCTTAGTCCCTGCTTATCAGCCGAATGATCGCGGATTGTTACATTGAGTTATTTTCTCATACAATTGTGATGTTTTTGGAGTTTTAAGTACGCTTTCATTTAAACAGATTGATGAAGAACTTATCTCCATTCTGCCTGCAAAGAATGGTACCACTGCATGCAACTTCTCAAATCTTCTTCAACAATGTCACCCAAACACACAACCTCTGTTACCTAGAAAGAGAAGGGCAAATAAAGTTTGCAAACTACCACACATGTTCCCTAAAAACCACATACCATCCTGTGGTGAACTATACTGCTTTATTGTTGCTTTATGGTCAGTGGGTCAAATACTGGAGCTCTTTTTAACGGCACTACATATCCTATTCCCCTATGGAGAGCATTATTTCAAGGTGACAGCTCACCAGCATCTTATCAAATGCAATTAAGAAAGGGCAATGGATGTTGGCCTGCCCAGCAGCACTTAAATCTTATGAATTAATTAAAAGCACTGAGCCAGTACTTTAATCATTTATGTGATATGCCACATGTGGGTCCTAGCTATGTTAAAATTGGCTGCTACACCGATTGCACATTTAGGTCACAGGCAATTATACTTACTGAAACTATTCATCCGAGGACTGGAAAATTGTGTAACTTTGTAGAGGATATTACGCAGTGAGGAAGTTGCATTACCATTGTTCTTGGTCAAAAAGAGCACTTACACAAAGAAGTCATGTTGGAGCAGATATTAGCCATTTAGTCTAATTTAGTGCTGCCCTTGGCTAGCAAGGCAGCTCACTCAAGTAGAGCACCAATTAAGTGTAGAAACATAGGATTTAGGAACAGGTTTCAGCCATTCGAGCCAGCTCTGCCATATGATTGTGATTTGATTCAATTGTGGTCTTAGCTCAACTCTCCTGCAGACTCTCATGTCTCATCAAAATCAAAGATGTTGCACAAGAACATGCTTAAATTAGCTTAAAGAGTAAAATCAGTCAGGGTTCCTACTCCAGATCCATGCTAGAAGTTATATGATGTGCTTACTTGAGATAACTTGATTAAGAACACATGCACGCTTTTCTCACATACAAAACATGTGGCAGCCTTTCACCTCATAGGACATTGGTTCAGAACATGATGGTTAATTCATTGCTGGTGTGGCTCAAGGGCATCACTCTGGCACTGGCAAGCAGGAAGATTGTTTGCTGGCCTCAACTTGCAGACATTGACTTCTGTTCCGTTTCACTGGCAGCCAACTATGCTCTCAAGGTCAGCCTTCAAATCTCTCAGGAAGCAAAGCTGGTTTGTCAGTGGCTTTGCGACACTGTTCTCCAGCAGCTGGCGTGTTCCTTTGAGAGAGGGACCTTTTTCCTGGAATACAAACCACGAATTGCAGAGTCACCAGATTTCAGCAAGTTACACAAGTGAAGCTTAGCACATTGAAGCTTTTTGAAATAACAGAGATTGCTGATGAAGAGAGAACAACGAATGTTGCTTATATGGATTTTAAGAATGCATTTGACCAAGTTCCACATTATTGACCGGTTAATAAATTTGAGGCTCTTGGAATAGGAGGATAACTTTTGGATAAAAACAGTCAACTTCAGGACAGAACAACTTGTGGTAAATGGTTATTTTTAAGACTGGAGGCTGGTAGACAGTGGAGCATTCTAGCACCACTCCATTTTTTATGTATAGATTACAATGTCAAAATAAATGAAGAGCTGGTTAAAGAAAACATGTTCCCAATGGTTTTCATTGGGAACCACAGTACAAGAACCACAGGGCAACAGATGTGTGTGTGTGTGTGTGAGCGTGCCCATGCGAAGAGAGATCCATTTTATTGCTTCACAGGGAGTCAGTTTGTACTCAAATGGGCAAAATGGCCTCTTTCTAGTGGGCGGCACGGTGACACAGTGGTTAGCACTGCTGCCTCACAGCGCCAGAGACCCGGGTTCATTTCCCGCCTCAGGCGACTGAATGTGTGGAGTTTGCACGTTCTCCCCGTGTCTGCGTGGGTTTCCTCCGGGTGCTCCGGTTTCCTCCCACAGTCCAAAGATG
>NC_057717.1:100069423-100074391 GCF_004010195.1 Chiloscyllium plagiosum | reverse complement strand
ATCCATCGAACTCAGCACCGCCTTCCTAACCTGCAATCTTCTTCCTGACCTCTCCGCCCCCACCCCAGTCTGACCCATCACCCTCACCTTGACCTCTTTCCACCTATCGCATTTCCGACGCCCCTCCCCCAAGTCCCTCCTCCCTACCTTTTATCTTAGCCTGCTGGACACACTTTCCTCATTCCTGAAGAAGGAAGTTATGCCCGAAACGTCGATTCTCCTGTTCCCTGGATGCTGCCTGACCTGCTGCGCTTTTCCAGCAACACATTTTCAGCTCTTTCTATGTTGTATATGTTTGCATCAAACAAAGTGTCCATCATGAAAGTTGGAATTCAGTGGGTCCCGTTTCCTGATTCCTTCCCTGTTACCCAAATACAAAAGTAAACATTTCAATTCTAGGAGATAATTAATGGACCATCTGTGATAGCAAATATGTTTATTTTTCACAACACCATATAAAATAATCTTACTCAGTAGAAAAATCAATCTCTGGTCGGTTTATTTTTCTCTTTCTTCTTCTTTTCTCTGAATATTTGTTTAAATTTCAGTTTACGTGTGTTTATCCCATAGGCTTGTAGTCTCTGGTCACTGAACAAATGCCCACCGAACTGCACTTGAGAAGTGAGGAGCATGTTTTTCTTTGTAACTTTCTTCCTTTTCTTGACTGTACCCTTGGATTGTTTTTGATGTGCAATGGGAGGGCCTGGAGATTTTTCTTCATCCTTTTCTCTGCTGGGATCCACTTCCTCTGGGGTTGCCGCATTCATATTCTCCTTTGACTTGGGAACCAAGATATCTTCATCTTCATCGCTATCCAGGCCAAAGACTTGTTCGTTCTCAGCGGACAACCTAATTTTCTTTGCACTTAGTTCGGCAGCTGCCTCTTCAACTCCTTCCCCTTCCAGCAACTGCGACTTTCTCAGCTTATCCCTTCTCTTCTTCCCAAGCTTTGTTTTGGCAGTTGCCTCATTACTCTGTGATTCATCTTCCCTATAAAACAGCAATGTTTATTTCGGTTACTACAGATAAACAATTAATCTTTACTCAAATACCTACAGAAAAAATCTCAACGGTACTGGAATTTAAAAATTATCAAAGCCTGAACTTAAAACATAAAGTTAATCTCTGTATTGGTGACTATGAAACTAACAGCAAGTGTTGCAGAAACCTATCTGTTTCATTCATGCCCTTTAGGGAAAAAAAATTGTTATCCTAACCTACATGAATCCAAAAGATTTGACTCTTAACTGCCCTCTAACATGCCATAGCAACCCACTGAGTCTAAGGGTCATTTGGGACAGGGAACAACACCACCCGTCGGAGGGAGGATGAGGACGAGGACAAGAAGGGTCTGGATGAGATTGTCTTCGGAGGGTCAATGTGAACTCGATGAGCCGAATAGCCTGCTTCCACAAAAAGACATGACCCTCTCTCAAGAAATGACATTAACCCAAAGAAACCCAAACACAAATAGAAAGCAGGAATTGTCAGCAGTGCTTCGCCTGAGGCCCACTGAAGATGTTACCTTGTAGGGTGACGAAACGTCTGGAAGTGAACCTTCCAGCTCAGCGAGCAAACCTACATCCAAAACCTCAACCTGAGCTACAAAGTTTCTCAAACCTCACTAGGATTTGATGATTCTAATAATGTTGACCATTAGTCTATTATAAGTGGTTGTCCATTCCAATTAGCAGTTTAATACAGCAAAGGTATTCCATATACCAAATTGCGAGTTAACAAAATGCACTTCTATGGAAGTACAAAATGCAATATTAGGTACATTCTGTTTTTTTGTTCTAAATGATGTGCAGAGTTGTTGTCAAAATACAGTAAATACCACACATATACTTAGTCATTACATTACACTTGTTAAAGCCACCACTTCCTTCCTATGATCAAGTTGCTGCAATTATGAAGAATACAGACAATATTTGGTAGAGTCAGCAGATTATACTTACTGCAAAGCAAAAGACTTAAAGATCTGCTGCTTTTTCCACTGATTCTGAGCTTTCTGCTTGTAAATCTTCAGGTCATGAAGTTCTTCCTTTTCAGTCCTGTTAAAGCAATGTTTTGAAAGAAAATACGTTCCTTGCGCATCTTCACAAATACACATTTATGCAGTTACATTACACACACTGACTCATCCACACTAATTTTATGAGTCCTTAAATACTTTTAATAGTCATTATTTGTATAGGTCAGCATATACATAGATCAGTTAACTGAGCGACACAAAGGGGTCAAAGTTTAGATCATCTTGTCCTGCACACAACCCCCTCCCCGCAACTCCAGTAACTTTCAAAATCTTAATTACAACAATTATGGATGCTCCTATAAATGAGTCCATGACTAGAATATAAAGGTCACTTTTGGGAATTTATATCTTGCAAAGGAATATACTTGGGAGTGATAAGGTTTTAAAGCTCTGCAGACTTGAGACTATGGACTTGGCATTATTTCATTTGAATCCAAGCCTGCCCTTTCGTATATTTCACAATCTGCAAGTTCTGAGTACGTGTGTCACAGGTCCTGGTTTCAGTTTTACTCACTGACCTGAACTGGCAGGTTTTCTTTAGTGAACACCAAGCATTAAGTTCTTTATCGTCTGCTGCCAAAATCTGCAAACAATTGCAAAAATGTTATCAATTCACCTCTGGGATATCAAGCTAAAGACACAACTGAGCACAAAGTTCATTGCAGATCTGCTTGTGAACATACTGAATTGAGAGTTGAAACCATGACAGGTTCTCTTGAGGAAGTCTTCCCAAATATGTCAACAAACATAGCAACTGCAGACACCTGGTCACTTGTTCTTGCAATCTGGGTGCCACTTACAGGAACCCATTTCTTGGCAGCTGACTGAGGGCTGGTACTTGCCTCATAGCAATGGTTGCACAATTGAGTAGTTAGCCTGCCCTTAGAATGTATTAAATATCAATCATAATGCAGGACTGGAATCATACACAGTCAAACCAGAAAAGGTGACACGTCCCCTTAAAGTCCAGCAATTTTCATGATAATTGTTCCTTAAAAACCAACGAACACGAGAGTTTGAAATGGTTTCACAATTTTGTGAGTTATATCTCGCTCAATTTCTAGAGCAGTAGCATTGACACTCCAATCTAATCACATTAGTTCAAGCAAGCTTAAAAATGGACTCTTACACAAAATAAACAGTTCAACCTTAATCCAATCACTGGATCAATCTAACTTAAAGCTTACGCATGTGAATGTGAAGACCATCTCAGTGTTGTGTTCCACACTACCCATTGCAGAGAAGAAAACAGACACAGTTCCGAGGTCTTCACTAGTGTTTCCCTATAATCAATTTCTTGCTCACAGACACTACAACCAACTTTCAATTACATGGAGCCTTCAATATCGTACAATGCCCACAGGGACATTCACCGACAAAATATGACACTTGAGCCGTATAAAGATATACGAAGGCAGTTTGGTCAGGGCTGGGCTTTAAGGAGCTTTAAAAGTCAGAGGTGGTGGTGATTGGAGAGGAAACTTCAAACGATTAGGCCTGGATTGCTGGAGGTATGGCTTTTAACGAAGGGGCAAAGTTAACCTGTAAAATGCCATCCTACCAATTCACTATCACTTGGACTTATTTTCAGTCAATATACTTGTTTTTTTTAATGAAATAATTCTCATCTGCCTCCAAGCATGGTGCCACTGTTTAAGAAGGGTGGTAAAGACAAGCCAGGGAACCATAGACCGCTGAGCCTGACCTCAGTGGTGGACAAGTTGTTGGAGGGAATCCTGAGGGACAGGATGTACATGTATTTGGAAAGGACAGGACTGATTAGGGATAGTCAACATGGCTTTGTGCATGGGAAATCTTGTCTCACAAACTTGATTGAGTTTTCTGAAGAAGTAACAAAGAAAATTGATGATGGCAGAACAGTAGATGTGATCTATATGGACTTCAGTAAGGCGTATGACAAAGTTCCCCATGGGAGACTGATTAGCTAGGTTAGATCTCATGGAATAAACGGAGAACTAGCCATTTGGATACAGAACTGGCTCAAAGGTAGAAGACAGACGGTTGTGGTGGAGAGTTGTTTTTCAGACTGGAGGCCTGTGACCAGTGGAGTGCCACGAGGATTGGCACTCCTCATTTTTGTCATTTCCATAAATGATTTGGATGCGAGGATAAGAGGTACAGTTAGTAAGTTTGCAGATGACACCAAAATTGGAGGTGTAGTGGACAGCGAAGAGTGTTACTTCAGATTACAACAGAATCTGGACCAGATGGGCCAATGGGCTGAGAAGTGGCAGATGGAGTTTAATTCAGATAAATGTGAGGTGCTGCATTTTGGGAAAGGAAATCTTAGCAGGACTTATAATTAATGGTAAGGTCCGAGGGAATGTTGCTGAACAAAGAGACCTTGGAGTGCAGGTTCATAGCTCCTTGAAAGTGGAGTCGCAGGTAGATAGGATAGTGAAGAAGGCGTTTGGTATACTTTCCTTTATTGGTCAAAATACTGAGTACAGGAGTTGGGAGGTCATGTTGCAGCTGTACAGGACATTGGTTAGCCACTGTTGGAATATTTGCATGCAACTCTGGTCTCCTTCCTGTCGGAAAGATGTTGTGAAACTTAAAGGGTTCAGAAAAGATTTACAAGGATCTTGCCAGGGTTGGAGGATTTGAGTTAAAGGGAGAGGCTGAACAGGCTGGGGCTGTTTTCCCTGGAGCATGGGAGGCTGAGGGGTGACTTTATCGAGATTTACAAAATTATGAGGGGCATGGATAGGATAAATAGACAAAATCTTTTCCCTGGGATTGGGGAGTCCAGAACTAGAGGGCATAGGTTTAGGGTGAGAGGGGAAAGATATAAAAGAAACCCTATGGGGCAACTTTTTCACACAGAGGGTGGTACATGTATGGAATGAACTGCCAGAGGATGTGGTGGAGGCTGGTACAATTGCAACATTTAAGAGGCATTTGGATGGGTA
>NC_057717.1:100062247-100069246 GCF_004010195.1 Chiloscyllium plagiosum | reverse complement strand
CTGGGGTGGGGGAGTCCAGAACTAGAGGGCATAGGTTTAGGGTGAGAGGGGAAAGATATAAAAGAGACCTAAGGGGCAACTTTTTCACACAGAGGGTGGTGCGTGTATGGAATGAGCTGCCAGAGGAAGTAGTGGAGGCTGGTACAATTGCAACATTTAAGAGGCATTTGGATGGGTATATGAATAGGAAGGGTTTGGAGGGATATGGGCCGGGTGCTGGCAGGTGGGACTAGATTGGGTTGGGATATCTGGTCGGCGTGGACAGGTTGGACTGAAGGGTCTATTTCCATGCTGTACATCTCTATGACTCCCCAAATTTTATTTCATTTCCATCCTCCCACTTGTGCTTTTGATGTCTTTCAAGATGCGTATATTCTTAACTGCCTCGATCACTAACCCCATACAAACCCCAGACTACATGACTAAAGTTTTACTGCCACCCAGGCTTGTGGTGTAAACAGTTTAGAGCATGTGCAGTATCCAGGGGGCTACAGGTTTATCTGCAAGTACAAACATACCTCTTCTGTGCTGAGCCCAAAGTCATTAGGCAACACCTGCCTGTACCTGAACCTACAGGGCAAGTCATCAATGATATCTTCGTAATCCAACTTGTAGTACTCATCCAAGTACTGTTCAAAGGTCTTGTCCTCTGTAATATAAAAACGTAAGGTTGAAAGCATTCGATTAGATAAAAGGCTCAATGTGACTTGTCATCAAAAAACTTTTGAAATGAGCCAAGTGAAAATGCACAACATATCTCCTCCCCTTCAACCAGATTGGTCATGTGAAACACACACGAAAAAAAACTTATAAAGTCCAAATAGTTGATCCCAGAGCTTACATTGTGTGGTCTCTTCCCAGTGGTCACTGTTTCCTATCCTGCCCTATATTGCTCTGCTCCCTTTTTCCTCATATATACATGAAATCTGTTGAGTCTGAACACTTCACATGGAACGGAGTTCTATTTAATTAAAAAGACTGTGGAGAAATATGCTCCAACTTATGGGACACTATGGGCAAAGAAATGTAAGCTTGCAACAGACGTGTGCTGAAGAACAGAATTGGCAGGAATGGGTTAACTCTGAAGCTTTGAAATAGTTCCAACCACTAAGATACCAAAGACTGTCTCTTGCAATTGCTTGTCCATTTGTTGTTAGATTTTGGTTAATTCTGCAGTCTACAGATGTTGCATAAATCTAGTTACTTCTCAGATCTCCCTTGGTTAACCAGTCTAAAGCTAAGAAACAGGCTTTCTAACACATATGTAATAAACTACTGGGAGAGGCCACACAACGTAAGTGCTGGGATCAATGTTTGGGCTTTAAATGTTGTTCTTTCATGTGTGTTTCATATGAACAAGTGGGATCCTCTTCCGATGACGACTCCATTGGTTACACCTTTATCACTTAATACCAGTGAGCCTTGTAGACTTCTACTGTAAGAAATCTGGTGGCAGGAAATCTACCTAAAAATTTGCTCACAAAATCTGGTGCCACCTGCGCAGATTTCTTACAACACATTGACATTAAAAAAAGATACACATACATGGAGAGGAGTAGGAAAATCAACCGTGCAGCTCAGCTCTCAGCGCGGTATGGGATTGGCTTAATTGTTCACCTGTGAGATTCATGTAGCATAAATAAAATCTTGGATAAAAGTATGCTTGGTTGTTGACATCGCATCAAGCAAGGGAATGGAAAGCTGAGAAACAGAACTTGATCCATTTCAGACACTCGAGTCAGCATGAAGTACTCCTAGCTGAGGTGTGGCAAAGCCAGAAATTCCCTCCCAAAATTCTATCCCATGCTATACCATCATGAGCAATGGTCACCACCTCTAGGTGAGGAGTGCCTTCTTCCATCAATCCAGAACCACACACGCAAACCATTTTGTGAATTCCATTAGTGAGTCCAACAATTAGGAGTAAAATGTTTCTGCCTCAAACTTTACCCAGCGAGTATAGGGTTTAAACTATCTACTCAATTTTATGATGCAGGAGAGATCAGCTACCATAACAAGTGGGTGGGTGGACATACCCAATTCAAAAGCTGACAGGACTGATAGGACACTTACTGGGATCAAATGCTGGCTTTGCCTTGCTAACTGCCTCAGCAAATTTAGACTTCTGCCTTTTCTTGCCCATGAAAGGAGCATTTTGTTTCTTTTTCTTCTTAGAGGAGATTACTTGTTGGCTGGGATCATAATCTGCATCCATCTGTTAAGAGAAATATTGATATTTCAGTGTTATTTAATGGTCAGATTGCAGAGTTCTTGTGCAGGAGAGGAAAAATTAAACTTGACAGCACCCTGTCTCCCAGAGTCTTCCAAGCCTCTCCCTTAAAGAGAAATTCCTACAAAATAAACTCAATTTTACAGCAGCATTGATCAAACATATAGTAATTAAAATAAAGTGCAGCTTACAATAAAATCAGGATCCTCACAGTGTGGCTCAAAACTCTCTCGCTGCGACTGTTCTTCTTCCTCTCCCTCAGCACAGCCATCTTCTGCTCCTGTCCACGTGTCCCAGTTCCATTCATCTGGTATAAACGTAAATAGGAATTGCAACTAAATCCAGTTATCCTTTCTAAAAAGGGTACAAATAATGCTTTTGGTGTTGAAGTCCCACCTTACGTGCCATCTTTTGTCAACAAGATTGATTAAACACTGGCTTTTGGGATTTGGTAACTAATCAGCCCATTCTTTTTCTTATTTCATGGCATGTGCTTGTCACTAGCAAGGCCAGTCTTTGTTGCATAACCACAATCGCCTTTGAACAGATTCACTTGTTCGAGGGCAGGTAAAAGTAAAGTACTATACTGTGGATCCCCAATCATTTTCTGGTGAGACTAGGAAAGGTTGGCAGATTTTCTTCCTGTAAGGACTGGATAGTTTCATGGTCACCATTACAGATTTAATGAATTGAAATTAAGTTTCACTAACTCAAGGTAGGATGTCACCCTGCACATTCCAAACCATCAGAGTCGAGATGGTGCTGGAAAAGCACAGCAGGTCAGGCAGCATCCGAACAACAGAAAATCAATGTTCCGGGCAAAAACCCTTCATCAGGAATTAGGCTTGTGAGCTGAGGGGGTGGAGAGATAAAAGGGAGGGTGTGTGTGTGTGTGTGGGGGAGGGAGAAAAGGTAGCTGCAATTGCGATAGGGTAGATGGAAGTGGGGATTATGGCGATAGATCAGAGAGGAGGTTGGAGTGGATAGGTGGGAAGGAAGATGGACAGGTCGGACAGGTCATGAGGACGGTGCCGAGTTGGAACTGGGATAAGGTGGGGGGAGGGGAAATGAGGAAACTGGTGAAATCCACATTGATGCCATGGGGTTGGAGGGTGCCAACGCGGAAGATGAGCAGTCCTCCTTTCAGGCGTCGGGTGGTTAGGGAGTGGCGATGGAGGAGGACCAGGACCTGCATGTCCTTGGCGGAGTGAGAGGGGGAGTTGAAGTGTTTGGCCACAGGGCGGTGGGGTTGGTTGGTGCAGGTGTCCTGGAGATGTCTGAAGCGCTCTGCGAGTAGGGGTCCTGTCTCCCCAGTGTAAAGGAGACTGCAACTGGAGCAACGAATACAGTAAATGACATGTGTGGAAGTGCAGGTGAAGCTTTGATGGATGTGGAAGGCTCCTTTGTGTCCTTGGATGGGGGTGAGGGGGGAGGTGTGGACCCAGGTTTTGCAATTCATGCGGTGGCAGGGCAGGTGTGTGTGTGTGTGTGTGCGTGCATACGCACACGGTGGCAGCATGGACCTGACCAGGCAGTCACAGAAGGAATGGTCTTTACAGAAAGCGGATAGGGGTGGGCAGGGAAATATATGTCTCTGGTGGTGGGTCTGTTTGTAGGTGGCAGAAATGTCGGAGGATGTTGCAATTTATTCAGAGGTTGGTGGGGTGGCAGGTGAGGACCGGTGGGGGGGGGGTCTGTCACTGTTGCAGTGGGATGGGGCTCAAAGGTGGAGGTGCGGAAAGTGGGCTCTGATCTCCAGCATCTGCACACCTCACTTTCACCTTTCCAAAGCATCAGTCAAGCGTCTGAATTACTAGTCCACTACCATTGTCACTTCACTGTATCTCCCCATGATGGGCACGCACTCACACTTATCCAGTAGTAGATACTCAACAATGATCAGGAATGGGAATCTTTGCCACATTGCTGCCCAATTTGAGATCAGCAGAACTCAGAAGAGGGCAGAGGTCAATCCAGGGAATCTCTTGCCTGTGTAAAGAGATTTGCCTCGTCATAAGGAACAAGGGAATGTTCTTACTGTGGGGTCCTGCCATTTCCATGTCACAATACGTTGGGAGCATTACAGTAGTCACACCAATTGCAGTCTTCAATCAGAAAATGCACAAGTGAAAATGTTCATAGCATAATGCAAAGAAGGTCAAGGTTACAGTCACAAGCAAGAAGAAAATCTTACTGTAAGGGGGCATTTTCAAAGTTAAACTTTTGACGATTTGACATTACACCCTTTACACGCACGCAAAAATTTAAAATGAAACACACTCATACTGGGTAATGCATCAAGTTATTATGGCAGCAAAGAGGAAAAGCCTGGCTTCAATGTATACTGAGAACTTGATCAAGTATCCAGGCAAATCAAGCACATTTCTTCTGAATGCAATTATTTAACATATTACGTGGCATTTGTCCCAGTCATATAACAATGATTAGCATTAGGTCTGGTTAGCATTCCATTTCCAGATCACAGACTCGCCACCTGTCCTACTGAAACCATTAGGCATACACATTGGGTGACATTATGAATATGTGGTTCAGCCCCCAGAAGTTCAGAGAGCGTGAGATGTTACTGCGGCTGTATTTAACTCATTTCTCTCAAGTATATTTCCAAAAGTGATGTTACCACCAAGTTCCTCGTCATCCTCAAACTGTGGTTTGTGCTCATCTCCCACTCCATAATAGTCATCGTTAAAGAATTGCTGCAGGGAGAATAATAAAGAAAAAAAAAAGTTTCCTGGTCAGGAAAGCTTGCTTTCGTTTTGTAAAGTATTAAAACTGGCTCTGCTTATTTTGCCTCTCGCATCAAACCTGCATCAACTGGTCATGCTTGACTGGATCAAAGTCCTCCTCCAGATGTTGCTCATCGAAGCCAACAGTTTCATTCCCAGTTATCTCCTTTAACCGGTTCAGCTTGTTGATAATCTCCATCCTCTTCAGCTTCTTAAGCTGTTTTATCTCTTCCTGCTTCTTTTCCTTCTCCTAAAGGAACCATTCATAAAGATTGAAACAAAAGTAAGAAGGTTATTAAGGAGCTTTGCTTGGCTGACCAAAGCTTTGAAATTTCCCTCCACCCACAGGAAGTGCTTGAATGGTACTTGGGAGATTTCGGAGGCACAGCGTAACTGGGGAACTCAGTGCACAGACCGTTCAGCTCTCTATGGTGCAAAGTGCTAGTCTAACCAAGCACTGGCAGCATAGGACTGTGCTTTGTGCTGACAGTGTGCAGGACTGATTTATTTACATGGGGTGATGGATGGCTGCTGACTGCATTTTATGTTGTGTAGAGAGGCCAATACCACTCCTGTGTTCATGTGCACTGTACATAAATTGAGGAAAAACTGGAGGAAGCCTGTCTGATACAATCAATCAATCAGTAAACAATCAACAGAGAAATATTCCAAAACTTTACACAGGTGCTGTTCAGCTTTAATGGTAATTTTTAATCAAATGAAAATAACTGAAACTTACTTTTCGCTTCCTTTCCTTAATTTCTTCTCTTTTGCGCTTTCTTCTATCATCTTTTGCTCTGACTGAGGTCGCAATCGTTCTCGGGTATGATTTTATCTTTAAAAGAGAAAACGGTACATCAATGTTTTGGAAGGCCCCAAAAGCCAATGATTATAAAACAAACAAAAACATCAAAAAGATCCTTTAGTTACTTCAAGGAATGCAGCTAGATACATGCATACACAACAATATCTTTTCACTACTGCTTTGCCGCATGTCTGTGCAAGCAGGGATCAGTAAACTTACTGGTTAGATTTTTACCCTCAACATCACTTAACAGGAAGATGACACCACTAATTAAAAGCAGAGCTCTTACAAATAACCAATAAAGTTAAAGGAAATTCACAATTTTGCTTCAAATCTGGGTCTTTATTGTAAAATATATAGAACCATTAACATACCCATGCTTATTACTATTAATTGATGTGTCAAAGGGAAACATCAACATTTTTGTATCAACAGTTGCAAAATATGGGGTAAACTTTCATTCTCTGGATACAGGCATTGGTGGCGAGACCAGCATTTATTCCCATTTCCAATTCCCCTTGAGAAGGTTGTGCTGAGTTACATTCTTGAAATGCTGCATTCTGTGGAGTGCAGGTACAAGCACAGTGCTTTAAATGGAGTGAGTTCCAGGATTTTGACCCAGCAACAGAGGAGGAGCAAGAATATAGTTTCAAGTCTAGATGGTTGGTGACTTGGAGAGGTACGTGCAGGTGATAATGTTTTCATGCATTCAGTGTCCTTCAAGTGGTAGAGGTCATGTGTTTGGAAGGTGCTATCAAAGCACCCTGGATGAGTTGCTACATACCGTTAAATGCTGCCATGATATCAAGGGCAGTCACTCTCACCTCATCTCTGGAGTTCAGCTCTTTTGTCCATGTTTGGACCATAGCTGTAATGACGTCAGGAGCTCACTAGCCCAATGGAATCCAGAGTGAGTGACAGTGAGCAGTTACTGGTGAGCAAGACATTTATAGAACTTTTCACAATATGTTTCATACTGACTGGTTGGATTATTCCTGCTTTTTGTGGACTCGATGTGTTATTTTTGGGCTGAATCATTCTATGATTTGATCATTGGGGCTTCAGGTTCTTTTCAACAGGAAGTTCTGCGGTGCAAGCTTCAGAAATCTATTTATATTTTTGAATTATCTACATTCCCGCTCTATTTTCAAATCTAACATTGATATTTATGACTACTCTGCACCCCCCCCCTTGCCACTGCTCCTTTCGCCTTTTTCCCC
>NC_057717.1:100052176-100061897 GCF_004010195.1 Chiloscyllium plagiosum | reverse complement strand
CACAAGGACAAACATAGCACCCAATCTCCATTGTCTGACAGTGGCACTCTGACAATTTTTTCTGTGGGTCACATATATAAATTTAGGTATTTTGTCCCACTCCCCAACCCCACCTGCCAGTGATTTCCTGACGGCATTCAAACATTCCAAGTGTGTAACATGTCAGAAGGCATCTGGCCTGTGATCTCTGGATAGCTGAGGGTGTTGTATGCTGGCTGATAATTCAAATGCTAAACCTGAACCTGTCCTGACCAAACATTGCTCTTGGGTGGAGTGACTGGACAGTAAGCAGAGACAGGACCCTTGTCAATCCTCCCTCCTAGTATGTCCCCATCGTCCCCCTCTACAAGAGGGTGCTAAACCCAACTTTGTAGCCCCTTCCACTCCCTGGGAGTGATTTGGGTTTAAACAGTGAGCTCAGCAGAACCATGTGTGAAGGTGGGGCTTTAATCTATTAATAAAAGAACAGCTGTTCATAACCAAGACTAATGAGTCGAAAAACAAAATGCTATCTTTAGACAACAGTAATATGCTCACAAATTCTGCATCAGGTTCTTCAAATCTGAAGTTATATTTTCTTTCAAAGTCTTCCTGTTTCCTCAGAAATAGTTCCCCATCATCTTCGGAGTCATCCACTTCATCCTCGACAATCTCATCATAAGTTGGAATTCTTCAGGACCATGACAAGGAAACAATAAAGCAGTTATGAGCTTGCATCAACGTGTCTAAAATGGCAAGGAATGTCTACAAATGTCTGTAGGATTACGACGACAGAAATCCAATTATTACATGCACGAATGCCATGTGCAATCATATCAGCAAACAAGCAAGGGCATCTTACGCTTCCCCTCCTTCATGCATGCTAGCAATGGTTAAGGCAAAAAAAAACACGAGCTGCACTTTTTTTTTAAAAACTCATCCATGGAATGAGGGCGCTGCTGGCTGGTCAGCATTTATTACCCATCCTTAATTTCAGAATCAACCACATTGCTGTGGGTCTGGAGTCACATGTAGGCCAGACCAGGTAAGGGTCTCAGTTTCCTTCTCTAAAAGGACATTAATGAACTAGATGAGTTTTTCTGACAATCGACAATGGATTCATGGTCACCATCAGATATTTAATTCCAGATTCTTTGTTACTGAATTCAAATTCCGCCATCTGCCATGACAGGATTCAAACCCAGAACTTTATCTGGGTTTCTGGATCAACACAGAGAAAGTGACGACTGCAGATGCTGCAGAGTCAGGGATGAAAAGTGTGGAGCTGGAGAAGGAAAGGTCAGGCAGCATCTGAGGAACAGGAGAGTCGACGTTTCGGGTATAAGCCCATCATGATTCCTAATGAAGGGCTTATGCCCAAAATGTCAACTCTCCTGCTCCATGGATGCTGCCTGACCTGCTGTGCTTTTCCAGCACCACACATTTTGTTTCTGGATCAACAGTCCAGCGATAATACCCCTAGGCCACTGCCTCCCAATTGCACTGCAGTGGACCCTAGCAGTGCACACAGCTAGGAAGGGGAGGAAGAGAGAGCAAATATTTGCAGTGGCAGATTACACAAACACTGTGGGTTGAAACCTATACCAGGTGGATGAGTTGACCCTTTCCCTCCGTTGTCATAAGCATTCTAGATGAGGTGAGCTTGGACAGCCTCAATGCAATTCCTCATTGAATATAATATGTCAATGTCGCTCAATCGCCAATGAGTAGTTAGAATTTTCTCCTTGTTTTAATTGTCAATACTAATTCAATGCAGAGAGTTGTTTGTTTGACAATTTCTCCATTCTCAAAGCTGATCCCTCTTTGTTGGGATACAACTGTACATGTGCAATCATCCTCTGTTGTAGACCTAGCTTTGTTTATTGGCAAGCTGCCTGATTGCTTTGTGAGGCATTTACAGAACTCCATATGAATATGACTTAACAAGGAGACCAAAAAATATCACCATGGCTTTTTCCAATTATCCCATTCCTCTAATCTCACTCAAACTGAAGACAACTCAGACTTGACTCAGTAGGTAAAATATTACTATACTTTCTTTTTAAATTTAATTTTTCTGCATCTGTCTTGAACACACCTACTTTTAACTGCACTGACAATCAACTGGTAACTCATCCAAATGACTACAGGAGTGTTGGGCAAATAAGTGACTACTGAATCCTGGAGGACACATGTCAAGTCCAGCCTTGTTCTCACTGTCAGTTTATGAGGTGGCAATGAACAGAAATCGTGAAAATTCCACGCAAAAATAAAATTATATTTTACCTCAAAAAAGTTTCCTTGAGCTGTTCTCGACTTAGGATAAGGAGACATGACCTGAAGATACCCAATTCAGGTCTCTGCTATCAAAAAATAAATCTATAAATCTTGTTGATGCAAGGGAAGGAAAATAAAAAAGTGAGGGGAAAAATAAAAACTGGAGACCATCAATAAAGTACAGTCACCAGGAAATCGGACAGGGACTTTGGGAATAATCAGAGCATGGCAAGAATGTGGAATTCACTACCACCCAGAAGTGACTGCGGCAAATAGTACATACACATTTAAGGGGAGGCTGGATACTCATGAGGGAGAAGGGAATAGAAGGGTATACTGACAGATAAGCAAAGATCAGGAAAACGCTTGAGTGGAGCATAGAGTAAATCATGGATAGGCTGGACGTAAATAAACTGTTTATATTTGGCATAATCACCCCATGTAACATTTAAATGAACAGCACTAACATATCTTGAAATTGTCAGTTACCAAAGCTTCCATTTTGAGATAGTCAAGAACTGGAAGCTTAACAGGTCATTTCCTCTGCAAATCAAATGGACGCAGATTGTTCTGTCTTGAATACTGCCCAAATAAGATTAGCTAACTCATTGTGGGGTGCAGTGGATAGCGTACCCAGCTCTGGGCCAGATGTTCCAGGTTTCAGTCTCCACCAGAACTCACTGGCCACAGGAGAAGCATTTACGAACGAGTTAGGTGAGCCAATAGCCAGCATGTGATCCTTCCACCACCTCCCCACTGATCCCCAAAGGGGAAAAAGGTGTGTGAAGATACAATATGAACAACATATAATGAACTGAATGAGGAACGCTGTTAGTCTATGCAGGGAGTAACATAACAGGTAGTGAACGTATCGATCAAACCGAAGATTTATACATTGGCTTGGTGGATTGGTGTTGATAATCTACATTTGTATAGCACCTTTAATACAGGCATTTCACAAGGGTATTTATCAGATGAAATCTGACACAGACTCACATTAGGATGGTTAACCAAAAGTTCAAGTTGAAGATTATCAAAAGGCGAGAGACGTTTAGCAGGTGAAGACATGGCCACCAATGATGGAGTGGTAAAAACTGGGAGAGCGCATCAGGCTAAAACTGGAGGATTAGAGAAGTGCAAGACCAATGCCATTCACCTGCAGGAGCAGAGAATGTGGGAGGGACATCGAAAGAAGTTTGCACAGGATGTTTTAGACCCAATCTAGAGGCAGCCTGGAGGGGTGAAAAAAAGTTTTTCATATATATATATAACGTCATAATTACACTTCATTGCCATTTTATAGGTCATGTTCTCATGACATACATGACTGGAATTTTTACACCAGCAGCCTTGTGTCCAGACCCTCCCCTTGCCCTGGGTTAAGGGAATTAAGGGAATTCTGCTTTTTGAGGGAAATTGTAATATTTTAATTTTTAGAACAACTGTTTCAAAATTCCTGCTTGTCATTAGCTCACATTTCATTGGTCAAAGCTTATAAAGACAAATCCTTGGAAATGGCCAATCAGCTCACAGCAGAATAGTTTTCTAACCCTCCCCCTGACCTGGGGCAACAAGGCGACACTTTGAGGGGAAAAAAGCTATTTAGTTAATATTTTCACAAAAAAAAGACAACTGGTTTCATAATTCCTGCTCATTCTTCAGTTGGACTTAATTGGCGGAGACAATTGACATTCTACCTGAGGAATTCGCCAATCAGGTTTCAACAGCAACGGCAACTTATTATAACACAAGTCAGAGCAGCCAATCAACGCTTGAAAAGAAAGTTGAGAGCTGGGATCATTAAACGGTCGTTAGTCTGTCAGGCAACACTGTATCGGGGTTAAACACATCACTTACCAGCAGATGGCTGACCCACCAGTGCCCTGACCTTGACATATAACAGTTCACCCAGAGTTACACTCAGAGCTGCAGGAATCCTATTTGTAAGTTACAACCATGGTGACAGGGAGGCAGCCACTCGACCATTTCCCTCCAATTTGAGTGAACTATGTATCTGAAATTAATCCACCCAACCTTGCTTGCACAACCCTCAATGCCACTGGCCTAACAAATACCTATCTAATTCAATTTTGAAAATTTTCATTTGATTCCCATCCTCCACAGCTTTCTGAGGGAGATGTACAGATTTCTTCCAGACTTGATGCACCCTGGGCATCATCCCTGAATGGACAAGCTCAAAATTCAAGGCTTTTCCTCTTGATTTTCCATTTTAAATCATGCTTACATTTTAGCTTGCAAAGGTGAGGAGCAAAAGGCAGGTTTTCTTTGTACGGGGGGAATGAAAAAAAGTGAGGAAATTGTGGCAATACAGGAAATGCATTGGGAATTATTCAAATAAAAATAAAGTCTACTTCCTCCTTTTCAACTCCCCCCCCGTCTCCCTTAACGTCAAATATTACTGGCCCAGTTGCACAGGGTAGTACTTCAAACAAATGGCCATTCTCATGTACAAGGCCTGTGAATTTCAACTTGCTATTCAGCTGTTAGAGGCATCAAGTTCACAGACAAGCATTCTTGCCACAACATTTCGGTGAAGGGGTTTTGTACGTAGTGACTGACAGCAGGAACCATGGCTAGCAGGTTTAGTCTCCCCGAGCCAGAGTTCAATTTTACTGTAACATTTCTTCACAAGATCACTTGAAAGTTATAAAAATATTTCAATCACAGAGAAGCACATATGAATATTTATGTGCTCCCAGGACACCCCACAATCACATGCATACTGAGACCCCCAAGTCACATGCAGACACTCCCAGAGTATCCTATACTCACTCACTTCCCTCCCTGAGAACACCTCCTACAATCGCTGTCACATACACTACAAACATAATTTAATACTGGCCACTTTTATTTCATAAAGCTTTATTATGTCTCATCATGCCTAAAAGCATTTCATATGTTGAGAGTCACTAAAGATCAATCACTCCGTTAGAGACAAACATGCAACCATTTAGCTGTCACCTCACCAGACTACTGAAAGTATGATTAGAGTGATGGCCTTTTGAGTACACATATTTCAGTTACTTTTAAAAAAAAAATGAATCTATGCTTGAGCTTACATTATGAAGTGTGAAGCCTCCACACTGCAGGAAAAACAAGGTCTCTTTTCTCTCTATGTAATGAAGAAACCAAAGCCTACAAGAAATAAAGATATTCTCTTCTACCCAGTTTGTGTAAGTTGTTGCTCCTAATCAGTAAATGAAATACTTTAGAATTGGAGTACAAATTGCCTCGAGCCCTCTGGAAAGAAATGAAACAATCTAGAAGGAAGAACGTCTGACAACAGAAAGCCTTGGGGGGGCAAATAGAATAGCTCATCAACTCTTGTGGACTGGGGCTACTGAACAGTGTTTCTTCAGTATCTTTTCCTCTATCCATAACACGCTTTGTTTGCTTGTGTAGAAGAGTTTATAATTCATATTTTTCTTTTCCTGAGGTTAAGTTTGAATTATTAATGAAAAATCCTTCTCAAGTGCAGAAACCCGGTCAGTATTTTTCGTTAACCAGAGCTCATGAGGCAGGTAAACTGGGGACTTTGACTATTTCAATTAAATCTTTATCTTTTGTGACAACCCAGGGAGTACTGAGGCTCAACTATGAGAATACGTTAATAAAGTGGGTCATGACACTTAGCTCATCCCCATTGTCAAGACCATTCAGGATCTTATATACTTCAATCAAGTCACCCCTCACTCTTCTAAACTTCAATGGAAGCAAGCCTAGCCTGTCCAAACTTTCATCATGAGACACCCTCCTCATTCTAGGCAGAAGTCTAATAAATCCCTTAGAATCGCATCAAACACATTTACACATTTCCTGAAATAAGGAGTCCAAAACTGCATACAGTACTTGAAGTGTGGTCTCAGTAATGTCCTGCATGCCTAACACATAACATCCTTATTTTTATGTTCATATTAAAATATAGCATTCCATTATCTTCATTAATTACTTGATGTTCCTGCACTGTAACTTTTTGTGACTCATGAACAAGAGCATCTAGATCCCTTTGCATCTCAGAATTCTGCAGACTTTCACCATTTAAGTAAAAATGCTTCTTTTTTAGTCTTGCTGCCAACTTCACATTTTATTACATTACATTCCATGTGCCTGAACTTTGCCCACTCACTCATGAAGGGCTTATGCCCAAAACGTCGATTCTCCTGCTCCTTGGATGCTGCCTGACCTGCTGCGCTTTTCCAGCACCACACTCTCGACACTCACTCAACCTACCTTTATATGCCTTCATTCCCTTTTTGTCCTCTTCATAACAATACTTGCATGCCTTAATTTGTGCCGTCTGCAAGTTTAGCTACTACGTTTTTGCGCATTATCCAAGTTATTGATATACATTGTAAAAAAATTAGAGACCACTGCAGGACTCAATTCCTCAGCCTCAGCTCCTGCAATTGGGACTTCTTTTGCATTTCCAATTTTAATCACCACTGGAGGCCAAGCTTTCAGTTGCCTTGGCTCCAAACTCTAGACTTCCCTTCTCTGCATCTTTTTCAACTCATTTTCCAACTATAAGACTCTTCTTAAAATCTATCGCTTGGACCAGACTTCGAGTCATCTGACCCAATGTCTAGATGTCTCAAATTTGTTTTATAACATTCCTATGAAATGGCTTAAAACAGTTCATTGTGCTTTGGGGCGGCACGCTGGCTCAGTGGTTAGCACTGTTGCCTCACAGCATCAGGCACCCAGGTTCAATTCTAGCCTCAGGCGGCTGTTTGTGTGGAGTTTGCACATTCTCCCTGTGTCTGCGTGGATTTCCTTCGGGTGCTCTGGTTTCCTCCCACAATCCAAAGATGAGCAGATAAGATGAATTGGCCGTGCTAAATTGCCCATAGTGTTAGATGCATTTGTCAGAGGGAAACAGGTCTGGGTGGGTTACTCTTCGGAGGGTCAGTGTGGACTTGTTGGGCCGAAGGGCCTGATTCCACACTGTCAGGAATTTAATCTAATCTAAAAAGGTGCTACATAAATACAAGTTATTATACAAATGCAAGGTTCGTTTTTGAAGCATTACAAGTAACCTTTGCCAAATTTCGAACTTCACCCATCACCTTTTTGGTCAAAGCAACCCCCAAATAAGCATTCTTGAGTTTTACTTTGCAAACACTGTATAACATACAGTAACAAAAACGGTTACTGCTGATATTCAATTTTAAATGGACTGAAATAGGATAGTGCGATAAAAACAGTTGATTGCGTCCAAAGTTCTTCTTTTAAGCTACACTAAGGAAGCCATTAAATCTTTCCAATAAACACCTTGGCTGGAACATAAACACAGTCACGCACTATTGCTACTTGGCACAATTATACCCCCATTGGGGGTCAGGGCATCAAGAGGAGGAACCTTTTCATTTTTATAGTAATAAAAGAAATCCAATTAAATAATTAAGGCAGATTGATAGGCAATAGATGCTGGTACAGACGGTGAAGCTCACATCCCATGTTTGAATAACAACAATTATTTGAACATGGCTACTTAAAAATGTATCTTGCCTCTCCTCGTCCTCCTCCTCTTCCTCAAGATATCTTTTATTGAGAATATAGTCCCGGAGAAACCTCTCCCCTTCGTCCAACTGAGGATCATTCCAATAATCCCGCAGATATTGCTGCATCACAAAAAAAACGATAATCAGTGATGGAAATATCAACAAGCAGCACTCAAACAGTTAAAAATATATAATAGGAGTGCCAGAGCTAGGAAATAGATTCAAAATATCATCACTCTGGATTCCTAATCTATGCTATATGGGTTAGGGAAAGGGAAGACAGGACACCTCTCTCAAAAAAGGTATGAAAATGTCAGGAAAGTTGTTGCACAATTCTTACTACAGGCCATTAAATTCTCACATCACAGTATTGCATTTCAGCAGCCTTATCATTCAGTGACCAACAGGCCTATAACTATCTGAACACAACCTGGCGCTGCCTAGAAAAAATGCAGAATTCCGTCTCAAGGTACTATTTTTGGTGATAGACTCTTAAAAATCAAATGTGCTTATAGTTGAAAGTGATTCTTTTTAAATGAAGGAAAGATATTTTAAAAGTATATATCTCCTCAACAGCCATGGTGCACTAGCCATGGACTTAGGTTAAGGTAACTCAAAGAACAGGTTACTAGTTAATGAGAGGGTGATTAGAGAAGACTCCAAACCCACACTGGAGACATAAAACTTCATTCAGAACTTATGCAACAGAGCACATTGGAGTTAAGGAATACATTAAGTGAAAGGCAAAGAAATCACTTCACTGAATCCAAGTCTGCGGAATAATACGTGGTGCAACATTTACAATCAATCCTGAATGTCTGCACATTAATTACATCGTGTGCAGTGTGATAGGCTATTCAAGTACTATAGCCTGGCATTAAAAGGTTCACAAATGTGGTTTTCAATTGGATCAAGGTAGCACCTTTCCTGGTGCCTCATGTGCTATTATGTGCTTAATAGAGAAAACTCAAGAGACAGATTGCTTTATATTTCTGATCTAGCCAATTTACAAGGACTTTGTTTTTATAAATTATAAAATAGTTTACATTAAATTAAAATTAGGAAATACATTACAAATATTACTGATAGTAGTCACCATATGCTGATTCATACATTTTATAGTGCTTTTAATGTAGAAAAATATCCCAAGCTGCTTGTCAGACGTAAGAGCTAAGGAATTATTTTGGACTACCTGATAGGTCAGTGGAGCTCAAGACTACCATCCCAACAGCATCCACATCCAGAGGATCATTAGGCACTATTTCCAGCACATCCAGTGAGATGCCACCACCAGACAATATCCCCCTACCCTTCCCTGTCCGCTTTCCTCAGGGACTGTTCCCTCCGGGCCACCTGGTCCACTCTTTCTTCACTCCCAACACGCCCCCACAGCCTCACAGCACTTGCCGTTGCAACACAGAAGGTGTAACACCAGCATTTTACCTGCACTTCACACAATCTAGTCTATTGCATTTGCTGCTCACAATGTGGTCTCCTCTAAATTGGGGAAATGAAGCGTAGACTGGGTGACCACTGTACAGAATGCTTGCGTTCTGTCCACAAAAAAAAAAGACCCTGAGCTTCCAGTTGTCTGCCGCTTCACCACCCCACCCTGCTCCCTGGCCAACATCTGTGTCTCAGGCTTGCTGCAGTGCTCCACTGAAGCTCAGCACAAGCTGGAAGAACAGCACCTCATTTTCCACTTGGGGACCCTGCAGCCTTCTGGATTCAATATGGAGTTCAACAACTTTAGGGCTTGAGCTCTCCCATATCCTTACCCTAATCCCCACAAATCTGGCCTTGTTATCACATAGTCTGCTTTTACACACCAACCACTGTTAGCCATTAACAGTTCCCATTAATAGCTATTCACCCTCCTAGCTAGATCATTATCCACTGCTTTGTCTGTCCAACTGTTCTCTCTCTTTGGGCTCTATCCTTAT